>NC_090172.1:22799935-22904935 GCF_024679245.1 Pseudorasbora parva
TACAGAAAGACGGACCCTCAAAGTGAGTAAACTATGGACTAGCCATAGGCTGGGTGATATTTAATATATATGTCAATATGTTTGCAATTGCTTTTAAAAAAACTATTTAGATAGAGCTAAATTGAATACAAAATGTTTACGTTTAGTAAACAGGTTGGGACGACCAAAATCATATTTCATGATATGAGTAATTTAATATATTTTAATTGTACTTTTATAATTACAATATATATTTTAAATTGTATCTTTGTTTTTAAAAATAAGCAAAACATGCAAATTACAAACATTATGACAAAAACAGTGCTTTATTTATTTTTTTAGCTACAGTAGGTCTATTTAACAGTAGCAAGTCAAGAAAGAAATTAAATAATCAAATATATATTTAAAAAACAGCTTAGTCTTCACTCTATGAATTAACTATACACTGATTCTTAATAAATACAGGTGCTGGTCATATAATTAGAATATCATCAAAAAGTTTATTTATTTCACTAATTTCATTCAAAAACTGAAACTTGTATATTATATCCATTCATTACACACATACTGATATATTTCAAATGTTTATTTATTTTAATTTTGCTGATTATAACTGACAACTAAGGAAAGTCCCAAATTCAGTATCTCAGAAAATTATAATATCACTTAAGACCAATACAAAGAAAGGATTTTTAGAAATCTTGGCCAACTGAAAAGTATGAACATGAAAAGTATGAGCATGTACAGAACTCAATACTTAGTTGGGTCTCCTTTTGCCTGATTTACTGCAGCAATGCGGCGTGGCATGAAGTCGATCAGTCTGTGGAACTGCTCAGGTGTTATGAGAGCCCAGGATGCTCTGATAGTGGCCTTCAGCTCTTCTGCATTGTTGGCTCTGGCATATCGCATCTTCCTCTTCACAATACCCCATAGATTTTCTATTGGGTGAAGGTCAGGCGAGTTTGCTGGCCAATTAAGAACAGGGATACCATGGTCCTTAAACCAGGTACTGGTTGCTTTGGCGCTGTGTGCAGCTGCCAAGTCCTGTTGAAAAATGAAGTCTGCATCTCCATGAACTTAGTCAGCAGCAGGAAGCATAAAGTGCTCTAAAAATTCCTGGTATACGGCTGCGAAAACCTTGGACCTTAGAAAACACAGTAGACCAACACCAACAGATGACATGGCACCCCAAACCATCACTGACTGTGGAAACTTTACACTGGACCTCAAGCAACGTGGATTGTGTGCCTCTCCTCTCTTCCTCCAGACTCTGGGACCCTAAATTTCCAAAGGAAATGCAAAATTTAGTTTCATCATGGAACAACTTTGGACCACTCAGCAATCCTTTTTGTCTTTAGCCCAGGCGAGATGCTTCTGACACTGTCTGTTGTTAAAGAGAAGCTTGATGCAAGGAATGCAACAGCTGAAACCCATGTCTTGCATACGTTTGTGCATAGTGGTTCTTGAAGTACTGACTCCAGCTGCAGTCCACTCTTTGTGAATATCCCCCACATTTTTGAATGGGTTTTGTTTCACAATCCTCTCCGGTGTGCAGTTATCCCTATTGCTTGTACACTCCTTTTCCTCCCTTTGCCTCTCTATTAATGTGCTTGGACACAGAGCTCTGTGAAAAGCCAGCCTTTTGCAATGACCTTTTGTGTCTTGCACTCCTTATGCAAGGTGTCACTGGTTGTCTTTTGGACAACTGTCAAGTCAGCAGTCTTCCCCATGATTGTGTAGCCTACAGAACTAGACTGAGAGACCATTTAAAGGCTTTTGCAGGTGTTTTGAGATAATTAGATGATTAGAGTGTGGCACCAGGTGTCTTCAATATTGAACCTTTTCACAATATTCACATTTTCTGAGAGACTGAATTTGGGACTTTCCTTAGTTGTCAGTTATAATCATCAAAATTAAAAGAAATAAACATTTAAAATATATCAGTATGTGTGTAATGAATGGATATAATATACAAGTTTCACTTTTTGAATGGAATGGGTGAAATACATCAACTTTTTGATGATATTCTAATTATATGACCAGCACTTGTATATTAAAGTTATTTAGCCAAGCATGGGTGGTTTTCTATTTGTCTATTGTCGTTTGATTAGCATTGATCACACAGTATATTAGGTCTGCATAATCTGGTAATGTTCTTTGGGAAAGTATGTTGGAATTTGAAATATTCAATATTCACAATATTTTCAAATCTCACAACATCATCAAAATGATTGTCCTACTCTCCAGCTTCCCATGCATCTCCCGTGCCTCCTGTATCCAGTGCTATCCTGTACCAACTTCTCCCACCTCCTCATACAGCCAGTTCCTCAGCAACTTCTCCACTGGTTTCTTTCAACCCCTTTACATATCCAACATGCAGCAATAATCAGCCAGTTGTCTTCAGGCCACAAGCTCCACCTAGCCTAGAGGATGCCCTTCTACTTTGGTTCTTCCTCCCTCAGCTCCACAGGAAACCATCAGCTATGTGGCTACCTCATCCGTCCGGCTTCACCTTAGTCAGACATTGTCCAGCCTGTGCCTTTGGCTGTCTGGCTCCGACATCCCTCTGGCTTTGCCCTCCCCTTGGCCCAGGCCTCGTCCTCAGTCAAAGTCTTTTGGTTATCTGGTTCCATCTCAGCCATTCGTCGCCTTAGTTTCCAGTATCTTCGGTGTCATATGGGCTCATCGGCAGGTCAGCCCCAGCAGGGTCTCCATCATCTTTGTCATTAATTTCCAGGATGTCATCTACCATCAACTTCTTATGACTACTGCTTGGCTGCTTTCACCTTCCACACCCTCCGGCTTCAGTTCTCTCTCTGTGTTTTTCTCTCTCTGTGTTTTTATCTTCGTGTATGGTATTACATGTGTGAAGTACACTATATTGCCAAAGGTTTTGGGACGTCTGCCTTTACATGCACATGAACTTTAATGACATCCCATTCTTAATCCGTAACTGTGTGTTCACACCGCCGGCGGCGAGAGCGGCAAGTTGGCCGGAAGTCATTAATTTTTAATGGGAGCCGGTCGCCGCGTCTTGGACGATTTGGGCGGCGAGGAGAGTTGAAATCAGCTCAACTTTATGTTAATGAGCTATGACGCGGTTCAACGGCAAACGGCGGCAACCAATCAAAATGTAAAAAAGCTCCGCTTGAAAGAAATCCAGAGAACGCAGGCCTGTAAACTTTGGTTCCGACCACATTAGTTCCCAAGCAAAATGTAAGATATGTTGATCATTGCTCAGATCATTCATAGTGATGTTTAATTTGTTAAAAAGTCGCGCAACACTATTTTATAGGGGTTTTTCAGCCGGTATGCAATTTATTCTTACTTTCACATTTAAACAATTTCATGAGGTTAACTTATACCCTACTTGTGGTCAGTCTATCAATCAACATGCTTGTTTAAATTGCGGCGTCTTTAAATACAGTTTAAAAAAAGAAAAAACATTCGATCTACATCAGAGCGGCAACGTATCCACGGAGCTTTCTACAGCGTCGTTGACAGGGTGGCAAGAGCGAATTTTTACGCTCTCGCCGGCGGCGGTGTGAACGCACGGTAAGGTTTAATATGGAGTTGGCCCAACTGAAACTCTTCTGGGAAGGCTTTCCCAAAGGTTTAGGAGTGTGTTTATGGGATTTTTTTGCCGTTCTTCTAGAAGCAGATTTTTGAGATCAGACACTGGTGTTGAACGAGAAGGCCTGGCTCCCAGTCTCCACTCTAATTCATCCCAGTGGTGTTCTGGTTGAGGTCAGGACTTTGTGCAGGCCAGTCAAGTTCCTCCACACCAAAATCGCCCATCCATGTCGTTGTGGACCTTGGTTTGTGCACTGGTGCACAGTCATGTTGAAACAAAAAGAGGCCATCCCTAAACTGTTCCCACAAAGTTGGGATCATGAAATTGTACAAAATGTCTTGGTATACTGAATCATCAAGATTTCCTTTCACTGGAACTAAGGGGCCAAGCCCAACCTCTGAAAAACAACGCCACACTATAATTCCCCCTCAATATCCAATCTGAAGGCCACATGAGGTTTGCAGGTCTGTAGCTATTTACTTTGAGGAAAGTTGGCGACTTCTGCAAACTGTGCGCCTCATAATGTGCTGACACTGCTCTGTGATTTTACATGGCCTGTTGCTGTTGTTTTAATTACATCCACTTTGTTAAAATACCACTAACAGTTGACCGTGGAATATTAAGTAGTGAGAAAATGTCACAACTGGACTTGCACATGTGGCAACCTATCACAGTATCACGCTTGAATTCACTGAGCTCCTGGGAGCGACCTATTCTTTCACAAATGTTAGTAGAAGGTGTCTGCATAGATCCTTGATTGTATACACCCGTGGCAATGGAAGTGATTGGAACACCTGCATTAAATCATTTAGAGGGGTGTCCTAATACTTTTGGCAATATAGTGCATGTATTTTGGGGGGTTAAGATTTATTTTAGTTGTTTAAAGGGATACTTCACTTTTTTATATTAAATATGTTATTCTCTTAACTGAAATGAGTTGATACATACCTCTCTCGTCTGATTGTGTGCACTTAAAACGGAGATCTATAATGTATGGCGGAATAGCACTTCTGAGAGTACTTCGACTCGGCGCAGTAAAAAGTCCCAGCTGAAAAGAGATTAAGTGTACGCACTGAGACGAGAGAGGTATGTATCAACTCGTCTTAGTTAAGGGAATAACAGTTTAATATGAAAAACTGGTGAAGTATACCTTTATTGTGGACTAGTAGGTTATAGCAGAAATGTAAAAGTGTTAAATGATCTGCCATCAATTGCCAGGTTTTTTGAATTGGGCGTGCCACTTATGAATTGATTTCTGGTTAAGTACGGGTCCCAAGGGTTAGTTTCTAAGCCCTGTCTGTAAAACCAGGCCTTAAAAACATACATATAGGCTTTCACCAATGAAGCTATACCTTGAATAATAAAAGATGTTGCAGCTTCTGCTTGCATATAGGTGCTAACTAGAACTGCATTTAGCAGTGCAATTCTTAGAAAAACAACTTCTCGCTAGCATTCTTTCACAATTAGACACAGAGCTAAATTGTGCATGATGTGATTATGCATTTATGAATGCCATCTGCAGCAGCGAGAACGGTCGCATGCTTCCTAACACAACTCTGATTCACCCTGATGCATTTCTCAGACTCTCTGCCCTGCAGTCCCATCTGCAGAAGGCTTGTTTTGTTCTCTTCCTGACAAGCAGCCAGTGTTTGTGTAATCTGCTCTCTCATGCATCCTCAAGATTAAGTAAGCCTTCCCTCTTCAGTCTTCGCTGAAAATATCACTGAGAGGGATGATTCCATATTTGCGTTTAGTTCAGAGATGAGCACTCGTAATGCTCACTGATTATAGTGGAAATATTGTCATCATTGCCGTATTTAATGTGACTGTGACATGTAGCAGGAACAAGCTGGTGGAAATACCAGTTTGATATTAAGAGCGACTCAGATGTTGAAACGGAATGAGATGGAGGGATGTCAACTCTACACAGCTGTGTTGGATTAAAGTTTTTTCCTGCCAATAGTTAGTCCCAAGATATAGTGTCAGTATGTATAGTGATTCCAAACTCATGGAGGTCTTAGTGTTGAACTTTCCAGTCAAATTAGTGCTTTCTGTCAATGTGTGAGAACAAGACCAGTATTTAAGAAGTGGTGATTAACTGATGACTAAAGTTAAATGTGTATAGGGATCCTTTAAGTATGTACCTATTTGTATTTCCATACTTGTGTATTAGTGTGTTTCTGACCTAAATGCCATCACCACAACAGTTACCGAAGATTCCCTTCCTTAAACTTGGCAGATCGTGCGAAATGTCAGCAGTGCTGTGTTTAGTACAATCCTTATAGGGGAACACCATGTACATTTCTATTAGCATGACACACAGTTGAGCATCTGTCATTTATTGTTAGCACTGAAATATTTATAGCCTCCAACTTCCCCCAAAATATATCATGCCCCGTTTTCACTCACTAAACTTTAGAGGAATGTACACATTGGAGGATATATTCTTTTATTTTTCTTCCTTCACTCACTCATCTCGGTCTTCTCGATCTCTCTCGCTTGCACATTCTCATATGATCTTTGTTACCTCTTCTCTGCGCCCATCCCCCATTTCCTTTGTCCCCCCCCCCCTCTCTCTAGTGTACAGTACTGCTGGTTTGAATGAGGTAATACTTAACAGATGGTGCTGCTTTAAAAGGGCAAGGAATTTTGTGCCCTTAGTAGGTCACTGGGCCAAGGTCTCTCTCTCTGGCTATTGTCCACACACAGCTGACTTATTTAGTTTATTTTTGTCCCTAAAAACCTTCAAATGAGAGTAAAGTTTTAACATACATAAGGATAAAGACCATCACAGGCTAGGTATCAGAGTGCATGTCAGCAATACCTAAAGGGATAGCTCACCTAAAATGATTACTCATTAATTACTCACCCTCATGATTTTAAGACCTTCGTTCATCGTCAGAACACAAAAAGCGATCGTTTTGATGAAATCTGAGAGCTTTCTGTCCCTACGTTGACAGCTACACATCTACCACTTTGATGCTTATGTTCATATAGAGATTGTAAAATGACTCCATATGAATTGAGCGGTTTAGTCAAAAATGTCTGAAGATAGAGAAAAAATGAAGTGGCTTAGCAGGCAACTCTATTGATTACAAATGGAGTGATCTAGTTTTGTTGAGTCGCAACATGCTGCTTACTTCAGCATAAACAGAGGTGGCAGTCCGTTGTCATGACAATCAGTGATTCGCTTGTTTTCTGTCTGCAGTAAAATGCTTATTTTTAATTATATTAATTTATGAAAAATGATTTGAACCTTAGTCCTCTCATTTTTAACTCCAGCTCTAGACTCTTCACAACCTGATTGGCTTCACATTTTTTGTAAAAGTCTCGTTCCTCTCTCTTGAACAATAAAATACAATGCAGTCATCTCCCCAGTGCTGTGAGCTCAGCGCTTCTTTCTGCCACACTTTGAGTTCAGCGTTTTTAAAACTGTAAGCACCTTTAGTTTTCCAGACAGGAAGAACATAAGGGTTGCAGACTGCAGAATACATACCGTTGAGATCCGATATGTCTCACCATATTGACCTTGATCAAAACTACTGTATGGCATGCTTTGATAGTCTGGCGCTATCAGATGGTAGTTGTGAATCTCTTCGACAATTTACAGTCTTTTGGATCATAAGGACCAGAAGGAAATGTGATTTTGTGATACAGCAGAACAGCTGTTATGAGAAACGCTGGTGGTTAATCTTCTGTGCTCAGAATGGGGGAAAATGCTATTTATGTGCAGCTCTTTGAATGTTTAAATTATTAAACAGAAGCATGTCACATGTTTCTGTCTTAAACTTGTACTGTAAAAAAATAAGTCTGTCTCTTTTTGGTTTAAAAGTAAAATTGGCTGAGCTGTTTTGTCTTTCACATTCTGAGTAACCTTGAAAACTCTGAACTGTACTGAAATGTTTTTTGTTTTTTACCTGCTGCCATTTAGTGGATGGTTGCCAGGCCGTTGCGCTGTGGTTCCAAACTGTGTTTATTTGTTGCTTTGTGGCGGCTCTGGGAAAACTGTAAGTTTGATAATAACAGTAGTAAACACCCTTGATCAACAAGACACATTTTAAGGTATCATTGTCTTTAGGACAAATTGGGTGGGATTATTAACGTTTAACACTTACGAAGAGGGTTTGGTTGTACCCTTAAATACTCTACATTTAGTCATAATAATAGTGATGCTGCCTGAAATTTGTACACCTTATTTATGAGCATCACAATTGAATTTGCACAAACCGCTGAAAGTCGGTTACACATCCTGGGTTGTTGTGGCAGATACGGTTTCATCTTCCGCTAACCAAGTTTCACTCTTATTCACATTCATCAAACAAACATCCTACCCTCTTTTTTTTTCATCTTCAATATACCAAGTGTGCTTTGAGGCAGGAAATAAATAAATGCTGTTATAGATTTTTTTTTACACTTGCATTAAATGTAATTAAATGATATTTAAACTGTTTTCAAACTGTTAGATTTCAATTTCACATCAAACGCTGTTCTATTTATGATAGAGAAGTGTGACAGATAATGTATTCATATATGTGAACAGAATAAGATGTAAATGGTGTCTTTGAATTAAGTTAAGTGTTTTGAAAAGATGTGTGGTCATAAGCTGGCATTTGCTCCTGAATTGGTCTCTTTTCCCCCTTTTCTTTCTCTTTCTGTTCAAGATTGTTCAAATAAGCCTTTCAACTGAGAGCAATGAGTAATTTCTTTCTACTGCTGATTGCTGAATTGCACCTGTTTTCCCTCAGAGAAACACACACACACACACACACACACACACACACACACACACACACACACACACACACACACACACACACACACACACACACACACACACACACACACACACACACACACACACACACACACACACACAAAGACAAGTCCAATTCTTTTTGTTCCTCCTACCCAGCTGTGCATAAAACAAGCACATTAATCTAAGGCGAAGTCCACTGGACAGTTATCCCAGACTCTGGGGGTTGAAAACAGAAGTGTAATAAGACACACACTCACACACTTATCTCTGCCTGTGCTCAGTGCCTTCTTCACTGCAAACCTTCACAGTTGTTTCTTTATAAGTTGCTGTAGTGTGCGTTTCCTCTTTGTCTCTTGTCCAGAAGAAGAATTGGACCAGAACAGCCTTTGACTTTGAACAGCCTTTCCTTTGACTTTTTTCTCTTTAATTTATCTCCAATAGGACTGAGCATCAACATAATTTTCATTTAAGTCAGGAAAAGGACAAGATAACACACTGATGCTTATCACTAAGTCTTCGACAAAAAAAAAAGCTCTGGATTGTAGTCAAAGTCACCAAAGCAGTTTTATACACAGTAGACTTATATTTATATGTTGACTAGGGGTCCACCGATTAGCGGCGTGACCGATATTAAGTATTTTTATGGTTATCGTATCGGTCATTTTCAAAACCGATTTGCCGATAAAATAATTTAATTCTGAAATGCGTGCGATCTGGCTCTGATCCAGCCACCTCTGTCAAAACGCACCGCTCTGTGACCTCCGCTCTCCGGCCAATCAACGTGGAAGGCTGAAGGCACTGAAAATGTTGCACTCTCACACCGAAAGCACTTGCTAACAAGCTGCATAGTGATCACGCAAAGCAAAGGCAGCAGTGATCACTATCAACTTTTAGTGACTTAAGTTGCATTAAATCACTACACTGAAGTTGCAAAACACCTCAATATAATCTATTTAATGACAAGCAACCCTGTTCCCAGTTAATGTCCGTCATCGCAGTGATAGCTTTAACAGAGTTTAGCTAATTGGAACAGCATGAAAGTTTAAAATATAGCCTCACATCGGTGCTAGTGTAACTAAAACCTATTTTAGCTGCCTCGCATTTGGCCATCTTTACGTTATATTGTGAATAGTATATCAACACGAATGAATTCACTCACATCTGCTGCCGCTGCAGGTTTTTTGTGTTCACATAGCTTCACTGAACAGCGTCCATTAGAGCTTGTACTCAAAAATTGTGCATATTTGGAGAAATTTTGCTTTGTTCTCACATGCTTGCAAAATATTTCATAATACAGAATACCATTTCTTATTTTTCTCACTGAATTATGCGATCTGATGAGCTAAAGGGGGCCGGCGCCGCGTCTCAGGTATCTCACACCGGCCGTGCACATTATATACGTGCAAGCTCAATTTTGAATCGACTTCTGACAGAAGAGCTGTACGATGGATGGGGTGATACAGTTAATACATTGACAATTTGTGGAAAATATAATTCAAATTTAATATAAACCTTGAAATGGCGCTCTCTGGCGCAGCAGGATTTTGAACCACTTTGCTGTGGACAGGCACCGAATGCCGCCGCGCACACTCATTGAAAATGCTGAGCTTCGTGTCCGATGTACTTGATGCTTACTAACATAACTTTAAGGTTTACAAAATGTTTACAGAATGTTGCTGGATGATCCATGCACTTTTTATGTTGTTATTATTATTCTTAATATTAATGTTATTAATATTAACAGTTCTTCCAATTAAAGTAATGGTAAAATAATTTAAAGGGAGTCTTTGTCAGAGGCATTTTTATTATTAATTTTGACATCAATTTTAATTTTTACACTAGACACATATATCGGTCCAAAATATCGGTCATCTATCTACTTGATCTGTAATAATCGGCATCGGTCCTGAAAAACGCATATCGGTCGCTCCCTAACTTTGACACAATATTGCTTGATGTTACAAACCTTAATGGTCCGATGTTTCTACAGGGATGATCTATCATCGGGGGCTAGTATCAACAAGCAGTCCAGTAATTCCTCTTTGAAATAAGCAGTTAATTTTGTTATATCCTTTTATACGGCATACGAAAACTGGTTCACTCCCCCAGTGCCATTTCACAGGGGGGGCATTATTACAATTCAGTAGAAATAAGCACATAGAAATATACATAAATTACGTGAGTAAATAATACAAAAATGATACAAATAAATGAATATTTATTTAAAAAAATAAAACTTAAACATAAAAGTGGCCATAAACATTCTCGTGTTTTTAGTTTTGGTTGAGTGTTTGACACTCATTTAGACAGTCATCAGATTAGGAAGAAGATTGTGTGGGCTTAGGGTTCCTTTCGGGACAGAACCAAACTTATTTTCTTCCTGATTGAATCCATGTTTTTAATGAATTAGCTGAGTAATTGATTCCATAATTGAATGACAAGATATGTCTCATTATGAGGGCTGTGACATTTGTAACATTTGTTGGCCGTGTACGTCATTGAGTCTGTCATTACACCATGTGTAAAATGGTTGATTTTCTGAAATGAAACGGCCTAAATAACGTATGCCACCAACAAATGTGACCTCTGAAGGGTGCAGCCATCAAACGGAGATAGCCATATAGACAGCCACTTGTTTTGTCCCTAAATGAATCAGGGTTTTCAAACTAATCGGTTGAGTGAATAATTCAATGACTCACTTATAAAGGCAGGCTGAATTCGGAACTGCATACTAGCATACTGCTCTTACTATTTTAAATCTTCATATTAAAGAAAAAAGTGTGCTACTATGTGGTATGTAAGTGAATAATTCAATGACTCACTTATAAAGGCAGGCTGAATTCGGAACTGCATACTAGCATACTGCTCTTACTATTTTAAATCTTCATATTAAAGAAAAAAGTGTGCTACTATGTCGTATGTAAGTGAATGATTCAATGACTCATTCCTAAGGAAATTCACTTTGTTCCTGTATAACTAGTATTTTGAAAGAAGTGGTTGAATAAATTAATAAATGATTAAATGACTCATAAAGACAGTTGCTATCTACTGGTATAATGATGTAAACTGTAGAAATATCTAGCTAAAACTAGCTATGTTTCCATCCAAAGTTGCAAATTCAACTCATGCGCAAAATTGGAAAATTACATAAAACATGTGCGAATAAAGCACAGTTTCTTTCCTGTTTGCTCAAAATAACAAAATCATCATTTTCTAGGAAATAAGTGCAAAATACATTTAATAAAAATGGAAGTTGGTGCAATCAGGGAAGCCACTATCTTTTTTCATACATCATAAATTATTTGCTTCTCAGTGTTTGCAGAGGAAACGCAATAAACACTGTCATGTTCTCTTGCGTTTGGAGGTGGATCCCTAGTGTTTGGGAATGCAATCGTGATACAGTTCTGGGAGGGAATTACACCCAGCCATTTTGATGACAGACTTTGGCTCAGGCATTTCAGAATCCCCAAACCAGTATTTGAGATGCTATGTTAACTGGCCCTCTGGTTAGTCCAGTTATCTAATCACATCCTCTGTTGAGGCAAAGTTTTGTGAGTTTTACAGTATGCTCATCGAGGGATTTATTTGGTAAATGTGATCAGTGCCTTCAAATTGGATTAAAAAAAATAGCCACCTCAGAATTTAAGCACATCTTGGTGTTTCCATTCAGCGTTTATTCATGCAATATCCCACAATTTTCAGGAAAATAGGTGTATGGAAACATCTGACACTACTGACAGTCTGTCTGGAACATGCAGACACAGACAAACAGTGATACAGTGCTGTTGGACTGTATATCACGTCTTTTAGAATACAACTTCCAGTTCTTCCCCGGTCTAACGCTATTGATTTAGCCAAAAGTTGAGCTATTTACACTTTTCTCTACAACCTACAAATGGATATGTTGTCTATGCGTATTAAGCTGAGATAGGAGAAATACTTATCTAGTAGAAGATAGAAATACCTATCTAGTAAATTGCAACGGCACTTGATTCCTAAACAGTCTTATGTTTTCTCATGCCAGCTATTAATTCAGTCATATAACTGTTGGAGGGTGTTACATCAGTGTGAGCAAAAGGATGGATGTGGTACATTAGTTGGAGGAAACAGATGGATGTACACTTGTTTACATTTGGCAGCCAACTATATAACATAGAAGCTGGTACTTCGATTGCATATGCAGAAACATAAATATCTAGTAAATTTAAATGCTTGAATTTAGAACCAGAGAGCATTTTAGCAATTTCACAGAATATGAGCATGTCAGTTGTAGCGGATGTATGTATTGTTCACTGTGAAAAAGGTTACAGCTGTTTTTTTTTCTGTCCTTACTATAAAAAGAGAACTAATGTTGAATTTCAGTTTGCTGCAATGCTTTTAACTCCAGCAGCTCTAGCCTGTGCACCTCGCTATTATAACCAACATGACTCCTGCCGGGAAGCGGTCTGTCTCAAATCGTGCACCCGTCCTCTCTCCTACCTTTTGTCTGGAACTCCACCTTAGAAATGAATCGCTGTTCAGCTTTTGCTTGATTGAGCTGCACAGACCACTGCGCGGCTGCCCGAGTTTACCTGCTCAAGCCTACTAACGGGTGATTTGGCTTCCATTCTGAGAAAAAGAATAAATGGTTTTAGTTCAGTGGCTCTGTGACCACAGGGACCTTGTGTAATTAATTAAAAGAAAGCTCATCATTTTTATTTTATTGTGCCCAACTGTAAAGGTGCTTCTTAAGGATAAAACTTTTTAATTTCCCCTTTCCCTCCTTTTAAATATTATATGCCTTGGTTAAACAAGTAGAATGAATTTGCCACCAGATGTGTTATTCCTATTTGTTGAAACCATTTCAAAGTTATTGTCTGTTTTAATCCTACAAATCAAACACTTAAAAAAAATTTGCCAGAAAGAAGTGCTCTTATTATGAAATTATAATGTAACTTTCAGAGTTCACAAAGATCATTTATTGAAACCATGTACGACTGTAACCATTATAGCAACACTATGGGAATTATAATACACATTCTGCCAGACAAGTACCTGCCTATAGACTATCGTGTGAATTATGCTGAGCACAACTAAGACATAAGCAGTGTGGGATCCAAGTCCATTTTATAGAACCTCACAATGTGTGAAGTAGGGATACTCCTGACAAAAAGGCTTTTGAAGCCGTCATACTCCTAATCGAATGAGCTCAGACAGCCATAGGTGAAGGCTGTCCAGGCGCTTCATATGCAACAGAGTTCTGAATGTCTCCTACTCCCTTTAGAGACATTATCAACAGAAAAAACACAATTTCAATCAGAAAATTCTCTGGAACATTTTCACAGGCTCAAACGGAGCCATAGAGAGGCCTTCCAAAACAACGGCCAAACCCTAGACCGGTCCCCTCGTCCAGTTTGCCAGCCGCAGCCTCAAAGCACCACATAGAAAACGTGATACCAACGTGTCTCAATGACTCCGCATCCAAAGGTACATGGTAAGCAGTTATGGCCGCCACGTGAACCTTCAAAGTGTAGGGAGATAAACCTGATGAAAACCGATCCTGCAGGAACTGTAGCACTGTAGTAACCGGACAGTTACCTGGGTTCAGCTGCCGATTTCCGCACCATGAAGTGAAGACTCTCCACTTTAAGGGTTATAGTTTCCACATGGATGGAGCTCTGAAGTGAATTCAACAAAGTCTCAACAACCTCATTTGAGAGACCAGACTCAAGGAGTAGGAATACTCAAGGTCCTAGAATACTCAACAACAGACCGACCCCAACCCAAGTGAACTTTTTCCAGAAGCGTTTGGGGGAGACAGAAGTGTGCAGAAGCTTTCCCATAGCGTTGCTATCTCCGGCGCAGCATGAGCTCCATTTTTAAGGGAACAGCCTTTTCTAAATTTGTTCAGCATCTTCTTTAATTCTGAGGGTTAGGGAGAAGGTCATAAAACTTTTTGCTGAAAAATACTTAACTGTCATTAAGTGGACCTCAGGGGTTAAGAAAAATTAAATGGTTACAAAATATGACCTTGTAACAAGTTCCTCTCACTGAATAATTTAACTGAATTCCCACTAGTATTGTCCCTTTCTCATCTGTTAAGAATTTTGGCCACTCTGCTTTGTTTTTAGACATCATTTAGGCAAGTAAAGAGAGTACATTTTTTATGTTTTAAATTGTTAAATATGTTTCTTAGACAAATATGGAGGCTAAATACAGCACTTCAGTTTGGTCATAGTTATCACAAGTAAAATATTGATTATGAATTGTCATGGGATCAGATGATTTAAAGACAAATACAATCACATAAGCGTGGAGTCATTGTTTGCATTGTTTATTAGACATAAATCATTTTTCATGATAAACCATCATTCATGCAAATTTTGTCATGCCAATTAAGTATTTTAAGGTTACTTGCAAATTTTTTGACATTCAAAGCAATTTTGAATCTCATTGTTTTTCTTAGAATAAATAAATAAATAAATAAATAAATAAATGATGAGATCTCTGAGATGTGACAAACATCTCATGCTTTAGCTTATTGCCTAATAACACTTCAGTGGTTGAACCTTAAACTTATATATAACTTGCAGTATCATTATGCATATTGCTTGACTGCAAGCTATTCCTTTGAAATTAGAAACTATTGAAACGTTGTTTGAGCTATTAAAAAATGTTGCCTATAATGCTCTTTAGAAATGTTTTGGGTTCAGTGCCAGACAAGCTACGGACACCATCTGTGGCACAATGTTTATCATCACATGCAAACACACACATGACAACTTGTCATGACGACTTGACGTAGGCCTACTGTAACTGCACTAAAAAGCACTGTTTACATGAAGTAAAGACATTGTTACATTGTAAATGCATACCAAGATGTTCATCCACCTTAGCCTGACAAGCCAGACCCACATCAAGATGTTTGGTCTGGAAACTCACCATTGACAGGGCTCAATCCAAGGGGCGGGATAAACGGTTGTCTTTCAAACTCCCTCTGCGCACGATAGGATAGCGCTACAACCAACCAGAACAACGAAGGTGAAACAGAGCTTGTTGATAGATTAAATATTCGGCGTATCCGGTCGGCAAAACTCCGAACACATCTTCCCTTCTTAAGAATGACTTCAGTGCCGCTCTTTGTTCTTTTCTCAGAGAA
This sequence comes from Pseudorasbora parva, assembly GCF_024679245.1. Classification (NCBI taxonomy): domain Eukaryota; kingdom Metazoa; phylum Chordata; class Actinopteri; order Cypriniformes; family Gobionidae; genus Pseudorasbora; species Pseudorasbora parva. The sequence goes on from NC_090172.1 coordinate 22,815,383, forward strand.
AAGCTTAACTCCAAGTCTTCCAGAGTCGCAGTCAAAGCTGATTCGAAAGACCGCCGTTCACCAGTTTCTGTGTTTACCAGAAACACGCAAGCGAAACTCTGCCATCATTATGTTAAGCCCCGCCCACCGACTCTATACACGATGTGATTGGCAAGACCAGAGTTTGGTTTTTACAGCTCAGAAGTGTATTGAGAGTTGCTAGACTATACTTGCGGCCGATTAGATTTGCTGCTGCTAGGGTGCGTCTAGATTTCTATGCTACATCCACCTAGAAAAGTATTCTCACTACACACAATTTAATATTTCAAAAAACAAACAGGTATTTTCTTAATAAAGAGTAGGGGTGTAACCCCGGCATCCTGGCCAAACTTGCCCATTGGCCTCTGTCCATCATGGCCTCCTAATAATCCCCATATAATGATTGGCTTCATCACTCTGTCTCCTCTCCACCAATCAGCTGGTGTGTGGTGAGCGTTCTGGCACAATATGGCTTCCGTCGCATCATCCAGGTGGATGCTGCACATTGGTGGTGGTTGAGGAGATTCCTCCCTTCAATATGTAAAGCACTTTGAGTGCGTAGAAAAGCGCTATATAAATGTAACAAATTATTATTATTATTATTATTAATTTGTGTAAGTGGGAAAACACAGGCTTTACATTTAAACTGAGGGGCAAATTGTTTTCTTTGGTGCCCAATATTATGCCTACAGGGCTTTTGAAAGAGCTTAGCTTGTTTAAACCCGGAACATTCCTTTAACTCAGATATACAAACATTACGGACTATTGCCTTTCATGCTAAACTGATTACACTTCTGGCAAACACAGCTATTGCTGTTTATTGCCCATAATGTTCTTAGTAACAAAGCTCACCTGTCTAAGAACAACCACATAATTTTATTCTGGGGATTTTAAACATCAAAGTAAGTGAAAGTTATCCGGACACGAATGCATGGGGGAAACGGAAGTATTGGTGTGCCGAGGTTAAGTGAGCTGTTTATGTCACACGGCTTTAGCCTGCAGGTTCTTTTAACAGTTAACAGCATTTGGCCAGTTAAAATAGATGTTAGATCAGCACGTACATTGAAGTTCCCAACATAAACTAAAACAATGTGACTCATGCTTTGTTGATCACATTAACTTTGTGATCCCCTACAACCCTCAAACGTTTGCCTCCGCTCAGTGTGGCTGAGCGTAAAAGAGGTAATGAGTGTGTGGCTCAGAGCAGAAATTTGCTTGAGTGGTTAGTGTTTATGTGTAGATGTGAGCTTCGCTAATAGGCAGGTTTGTTTCGTGTGTTGATTATAATACAGAAAGAGAGTGCATTTCTCACTATGCTGTAAAAAGTGTTTACCTTTTAAATAGTGGTAATTCAAAGCAGAGGGTGATGGACCAAAGGAGAAGTTCAGTACACTGAGGGTTTGTGGAATTTATGAAGCACCTTTCAATCCTTGTAGAGTTATTATATCTGGAGTTTAGAGAATTGAGGACTCATAAAGTCTGAAAATCATAGAGGTAATTTATGAATGCGCAGATAATGGTGCTCTCTCAGTAATAATACACAAATCAAAGTGCCAGCTGTGTTCTCTCATTGAAATGTTATGGACACACGCACGCATAACAGTCTCTTCCATCTCAGCAGCGGTCTCCACACCAACTTCAGATTGAAAATGTGCCATCATTTCATTCTTGTCGGATGCGAAAGGTCATCACTCTGATTCGCTGCATGTTTCAAGAGTTTTTTCATTTCCTAGCCCATTCCTCGCTCCTCAGCAGCTCTATCCAAAATGGTTGTCCTTATGACTCACCTCTACTGTTTTGGTAGTATTGCCATGTTAGAGCTTCACCTCTTTTAAAAGCGTGAAAGCCGAGAGGAAAATAAAATCGAGAAGCGATATTGAATTCAGAACGGCTGAGAATAAAAGAATGTCTCACTCGTTTCTCAAGGTTAGTCTGTGTCCTCTACATTATAGCTCCTATAGGTGGCCTATCATGTGAGTGTCCTGAAACACACTTTCTGCCATAATATCAGAATAATAATTCAAAAGAGGAAAAGATGAGGCCATTAAACACTGTAATTGTTTAATCTCTATAGTGGGTTCTCAGTGTTGAAGTGTATTTTCATTTCAGTATTCAGATACTTTCTCTAATATCAGTTTATGCAGTAACTTATTACGGTAAACTGTTCATCCCATTCAATGCATAGCACTTTGGTTCTTCTAAAATGTTGTTCAGTTTATGTCTACTTATGGCTCAATAATGATATGGGTTTGGGACCGTTGGGACGTTGGTCTGTTTGTCTGAACAGATGGGGCAGAAAAGTTTTCTTGTTGTTTTGTTTTTTATGTATTTTGTGCTATAGTGGTCTATGCCAAAAAATTTGAAATTGAGAAGCCTCAAAAACTTGAGGTAACCAGCTTCTGGTCTTTTTTGGCTCGTTTCCACCAAGCAGTGCAATTTGGGATGGTAAACACAGATCGCATTGTAAATCAGCAATCAACGTCATTCTCACATGAAGAAGGAGGTGACACAGTAAAAAACAATGGAGGACATACAGCAGATCTTGTTCTTGCTTCTCGGCATGTGGCTGTTTTTCACAAAACAAATAAACCTGTTGCAACTGTATTGTGTTTCAACGTCCTGCAGTAAATCTAGCTCCACCCTTTAGGTTCCAGACTACTGTGCTAGGTAGATACCCCAATGGAAGAATCCCCAAAAATTTGTGTAGTACTGTTCGTTATCTTGGAACCATTTACAACATCTGACAATCCAAATATAATTGAGTAGCGTATTGTAATGTACTGTACCATACCACACCGCTCTGTGGAAACAAGCCATTTGTGTATACTCAACTTAACAATTAAAGTTGGACTGTGCTTTCATCAAACATAATATACTATGATCTATACAAAAAAAATGTTACTCATGAATCCAAGTTCACTAAGCTTTCATGCTGCATGTGCTGTGGACTTCAGACATCCAGTGGGACACAAAAAATGTAACAACTTGACTTTTTGGTTATAAATGTTATAGTGCCGGCCTGCAGTATGTGTGTGAGTGTGTTTTTATGTGTGCGTGCCCTGATGGATTACAGAGTCGGTCTTCACATCCTGCACACTCCCCGCTCTAATCACAGCCTCCCTTTCTGACGAGATCACAGTCTGACCACCCGCCCTTTCCAAAGCCACACAATAACACTCCAGCTGAAGCCTGGCCTCTTATCAGCCTGATATTTTCAGAGAGGATGGTGTGATGAAGAAAGATTCACTTGTAGAAGGAATGATGGGATAGAGCAGGATTGATGGATCTTTTCTCTCTCTCTCTCTCTCTCTCTCTCTCTCTCTCTCTCTCTCTCTCTCTCTCTCTCTCTCTCTCTCTCTCTTATTGAGCCAGTGCTTTGAAGCATGTGAGGCTTTTACGGTAAAAAAGACATCTGCAGTTTGAGTGGAATCATATTAACAGGTTTTTAGTGATAGAGGGACTGTGATTAAAATGACGTTCACATGAACGCATCCGAAATTGCAATCTCTGTAATCATTGCGGACAATGATATATATATATATATATATATATATATATATATATATATATATATATATATATATATATATATATACATACAGTAAACACAGATCATTTTAAATTGTTAAATCATTTAGCAAATTTCAAAATGAATTTTCATTTTTATACACACTTCACATTACTGTGAGATTAATCTTAACCAAAAGTTTGATATGACAGAAATTGAGTATTTAATAAAAAAATATATTTAAAAAATATTATAGTACAGCTACAATTTCATTAGCCTAATTTGGAGACATTAAAACTTAAAACAAGCTTTTTTCCGGTCTGGGTATGTAATACGCGCTGCGAGGGTTGTTAAACTCATTGTGGTGTTCAATGCACAAAACATTTTCATGTTCGAAGAAAAAGTATTGCTGTGGAAGGGCAAAAACCTCTACCAAATGTGTATGTGTGTGTAGCAATATCACAGTGACAGCTTGTTTTTTTTTTCACTTTGTCTCTCTTAGGGAGCTCCTGGGTCACGACTTCACTGAAACTCACTATGAGAAAGGCCTCCCTGTCACCCAAACCAGCAATCACACTGTAAGCACGACTGAGACCTCTGTCTGTCTGTGTGTGTGTGTGTGTGTGTGTGTGTGTGTGTGTGTGTGTGTGTGTGTGTGTGTGTGTGTGTGTGTGTGTGTGTGTGTGTGTGTGTGTGTGTGTGTGTGTGTGTGTGTGTGTGTGTGTGTGTGTGTGTGTGTGTGTGTGTGTGTGTGTGTGTGTGTGTGTGTGTGTGTGTGTGTGTGTGTGTGTGTATCTCTCTATCTCCTTCTCTCTGTCTCTGCTTCTCTCAGTTCCCAGATTTTGGCTATGTGACATATAAAGCTTATTTTTATATTGTAAAAACAGTACAGTATTTACCCTAAATGTTAAATTTGCAGTATCAGTTAAACACATTATTTTATTGTGATTAATTAATAAGCTTGATGGCAAAATTGATGTCTTATTTTATTTAAAAATCTTTAAAATGTATGAGGTGATAAGGCTCACCAGCATAGGGCAAAAGGCACACAGTATTGATACAAATACTTTCACTAAAATAATATATGTTTAATAATGTCTAGGTTAATACTTGTTCAAAACTATTTTATGTTTAGATTGATGAATAAATTAATTCATTTTTATCAAGAAAAATGCTGTCATTAAAATATGATAATATATAAATATATCTGAAAAATATAAAAACAATCTATATTTGCCATCATACACAGACATGTTGGGCATATCATCATAATTAAATTATATATTGGGTTATGATTTTGCCTTTATGACATGTTGGAGTTTATTTTTATTTACGCTAGGTAGACATATTTTAACGTAACCCAACCCCATCCCATCCCTAAACCTACCATTTGTGTATTATATGATATTAAACACACAATATAACAGGCAGATACGACTGCATGCACAATTTATTGTGTTCCGATTGATTTGTGTAAAGAAAGTCCCCAAAAGCGATCAGCGCCTCCATCCATCCGCCTAAGATCGCACACATCAAATTTTAAAAATTGCCGCCGGTAGGAACGTTACGTCAGATTTCATAGTGAAATTCCATTGGCTCTCGAAATCCTTTGACCAATTGCGTCATTACGTCAGCTTTGATTGTAAAATGTCACTGGCTCTCGTGTGTCTTGTGACCGATTGCGTCATGCTAAAGAGTCGCGTGTATCATTTGAATGAGATATGAATGAGTGCGTTTATGGAGCAGCGGGATCATCATTTCAGTGATTAAAACATTAAGATCAACTCTGTTCTTTACATGAAGATATCTTATGATTTCAGCAGACTTGGAATGCAACGTCAGTTAATACTTTTATACTGTTTAGGTCAGTTTTTGCAATAAATACCTGTGACCTGTAATTTTATTGGCCTGTTATGTGTTTTATATTGTTAAGAAGTGGGTAGGTTTAGGGTAGGAGATGGGTTCCAACTATTTTTCAGCTCCAAAATATAAAAGTAGCCTATTAATATTCATGAAATCATGTATACTTTTACAAATGCAAATAATTAAATGCATCTTGATCTGACACATTCGGCAAACAATTGAAATGAACAGAGCACCCTACTTGTTAAAGGTGCCCTAGAATGAAAAATTGAATTAACCTTGCCATAGTTAAATAACAAGAGTTCAGTACATGGACATCACATACGATGAGTCTCAAACACCTTTGCCTCCTCCTTCATATCTTGTTTGCGAAAAACACTACGGAAAAACAAGCGATTCTCAACATAACGTCAACTGTGAAGCAATCGCTGGGATCATTAATATGTACGCTCCCAACATTTGCATGCCAGCCAATGTTCATTGTCAGGCGGAACTGCGCAGCTGAATCTTTGGAAGTTCAGCAGATAAATATGCGTCACGTGAGGATAGCGAAAACGGCAGATCATGGAAATAAATGTTATGATCCAAGATGTGCAGTCCCGTGAGGACTTCTCATAGCCTTCCCACAGATAAACAATATGTCAGCAGTCATGGTTGATGTTTATTTACAATCGGATACCGTAACAATTTAATTTAAAGTTGTTCGTTTGCTCGGCCCATTTCACCACGGAGAGTTTTTCTAACCGTGCACAATATAGCAGGATTCGCTCCGCGTCTAAAAGTGAAGAAAGTGCCGATTCCAACCATATTCCTGCAAACAGTAAGTAGTGATTTTATCCACTTAATGACTGTCAAACCCATTTCTGATTAAACTGAAAGTTTCTTAGTAAGACAACATTAACGATAATATCCCCCGTGTTTTCTAGATCTAACTCAAGATGCTAAAGTAAAAATTGGAAACTCCAAGTAGCACGCAAAACAGTTTGTCAAATTAAAAAGGTTTATATTATTTCCTGTCAATGTTGGCATAAAATACAGCAGTAGATATGTATGTGATCTCTTTTGATGGAATTAAATCTAAATTAGCCTATATTTCATCATTAAAACATAACTCAGAAACTAACTACGTTTACTACTACTGTTTAGTTGCTTACAGATCGCTCAGTCGTTATTGTAGCTAACGTCATCTCCACCATCTAAGTTGAAACGATAGTCGTTTGACAAGGCTTCTAGTCAATTTGTTAAATAAATATACATTTTTGAGAACTGAAGTATGATTATTTTGCAGTGGGTGAGTAGTAAACATGACACTGACTATTTTGAGTGGCTTCTACATTACTTTGTTTGGCTAAATAAATCGAATTTTAAATCAGTACTCTACTGTCAAACTGTAACGTTACTGTACAAACAACATATTTACGCGCTACCCAGTTCAGTTTGTGATTCAAAGTTAAGAAGCTATCATCGTAAAATCATTGCCATGACGGATGGTATAAATGTGTTAGCTGTCATAGAGCAGCAGTGGAGTGAAACAGCCAATCAGAGCAGAACTCTGCATTAATATTCACGACCCTTCCAAATAAGGCACAAACAGAGCATTATATCCAAGGGACAATTTCTAGGGTTGGAAATGGACCTGTAAACCATATCTGGACAATTTTAACCCTTAAATAAGCACATACTCTCTATTTAGATATCAGAGAACAATTTAAAATATTGTTTCAAGTTATTCTAGGGCACCTTTAAAAAAATGACACTAAAGGGGTACCCCGTGCGTTAAAAAGAGGGGTCGTGACCAAGCGTCAGACATTTGACGAGTAGGGAGTGAGACTGTGTTGCTTTAATCACATCAAAGATCAGACAATATTCCACATGCATCTTGAAAAGCAGATGTTTTTTCAAGTTTTTGTGTCATCTAATGGTTTAGAAAATCAGAGGAGCCTTTTTCCCTGTGGATCCTTTATCCATGTTCTGCCCTAACCCTTGTACCCTGAAGGAGGGAACGGAGACGTTACATTGTCGACACCGACACATTAGGATATGTCAGTGACGTCAACATAACGGCAAATGTGACCGACTGAAAGTCAACATTTTATTGACTTTGAGACACTTTTCTATACCAATAAGCCCTATTTGTTTTTTTGTGGAGGGGTTGTACAATTTTTTCATAATTTACAGGGTCTATGATTTTTTTTCCGTCCAAATCCAGACTGTGAGTTTTTTCTCCCACTACCCACATAAAAACCCAGGCCGAATTACCTACTGTTTTTTGACAAACACCAAGGTCGTGTGGTAATGTATCCACATCTCTGTTTTCAAGAATATATATCACTTCAAAATTCACTGTTTATCCTTTTTGACCACTGCAGAACACAGGTACCGTTGTGCTTCGCTCTATTTTGGAGGCATTTTAAAGATCTAGACTTTTATTTCTGAAATGCTGGCAAGTATTTAAAAGAGCAATATATTTCATCACCACTCAAAAAATACAAAAGAAGAAAAGCACGAATACATTTGAAATGGCCATTATTATGGCAGCAATTATGTTAAAATAACCAACCAGCATTATGTAAATAAGAGGCTGTATTAACTTATTTCTGCTCATTTCCATGTGGAATAAAATTACATACTATATTTTGTGATAAAATACGAGACAGAAAACCATTTTAACTAGGCTATAATGTGCATTTTTATATTTTCCAGATTTAAATAATTTATTAGGATATTATTTTCCTAATATTACATTAAATATGCATTTATTCATATTATACCAAGCTTACGTCATTTTATTTAAAGCATACCATCATGTCATTGACCACGCGAGCAGTGTGTTGCCAGGTGCGCAGGATCACAAACTCGCCCCTCCACCGTGAATAAATCACCATCCGAATGCATGAGTTTTATCACTGGCTGGCATGCAAATTTATTTTATAAGCCATGTATCATTAAATAAGCAGTCAAATAAAAATAAAAAGACTGACAGCTCTAATTTATAAATAATATGTTTAGAGATGTATCTCACAAAAACAAATCTCAGTCATATTTTATACCCAAATAAATAAACCAGACATTTTACATGAAGCTTTATTTGCATTGTGACATTATTGTCATGGCAATTAAACACACACTTTAATGCATTTTACTTTTGATGAAAACACTCAAATCACAAATCTAGACAGTGAATAGTCTAAAGTTGCCAGTAGGGATATTTTTTGTTATGAATAATTCTTTCCATATTTTTGATTCCTGCAAAACATTCAGTTAACGGGCAAAAAAGACTCTGGAGATTCCATCATGGTATATTTTAGCTGCAGAAGGCAGATTTCATACGGATACGGATAATTTATTGCTAACTCTTGCAGAAAGTTGTGAAAACTTGTCACTTATGTTCTTCCGTTGAATGTGGTTGAGGTGTGAAGTGCCGGGTTCAATCAAGGCCGAGAGCGACTCGATATCAAAAAGTGTGACTCAAAATATAAGACAAAATTGCTCAATTTTTCACACTGTCTGTTCGTTGCAAAACAGTCTTGTTTTGCTGCACGCATCTCTAAAATCCGACTTATTGATCAGCCAGAAAAGGATACAAAACCACAAGCAAATTTCTTCAGCTGTAAACTGCCTTTTCACACTGTCATGAAGGATCCCAAATCCACTTGCTGTCCCTGCACAAGCTCTGAGCTTTATAATTGCGTTTCCATCACTTGACAAGAGTTGATGGGACTGAAGTCACACCCCTGATTATTTTTGAGCCCTTTTAACAGCTTCCAGCTGCCTCCTCGAGTGAGCAGCACAGGATGGGTGCACAGCTCACCACTGGGCGCTAACACACAAAGAGCTTTTCAAGGGAATGAGCAGATCGCTTTAGTTACCGCAGAGATCACAGCAACTAACTCGCTCCCTGTTGTGATAGATGGGGTAATTCAATCTACAGAAAATCACAGAGGATTTTTTTTTTCTTTTGACTATCGGTGTCTGAAAAGCAAAATATGGCAGAGGGAACTTATACCTAAGCCTGCTGGTTAACTGTGCACTACAATCAGGTTGAAATGTTTCCCCTTTAGTAAGCACACACACACACTAATACACACAGAGGTTTAATTAGTTGTATTTATAACTTCATAAAAAAAGTCATTAAAAGACCTTAGTCCTATCAAATCAAAGAAAATCAAATATTTATGAGTCCTACAGCGGAAGATTAAACTGTCAGTGCGCAGGCTTCACATTATAGCAAATCAGTTTTATGTCTTAGTTCCAGTTATTGGAAATGAAAATATTCCCTATGATGGCATGAAATGATGACATGGAATGAGTCTGTGAATAAATGGTGCACAATTTTGATATACTGACTATAGAGACAAAGAGGAAGCGCTGACAGGAAGATGATAAAGTACTGCTGTCGATTTCACAACATACACACACAATCAAAGACACTGTGTGTGTGTGTGTGTGTGTGTGTGTGTGTGTGTGTGTGTGTGTGTGTGTGTGTGTGTGTGTGTGTGTGTGTGTGTGTGTGTGTGTGTGTGTGTGTGTGTATATATATATACAAGTATTAGACAATGATTTTAATGACAGAAATGTTCACTTGTTCGCTATTTTGAATAGAAAATATGCAATCATTCATGTAATTCATAAATGAATGTTATGACGAGGCAAATTTTGTTTGCATTTTCTACATATTAGACATATAAATAATAGTCAATTTGTGCACAAGAATATATTATCTGCAAATAGTTTACATTGATTAGCCTACTTCATTAGTACAATTATAACTCATTTTATGATTTTTTTATTTATTCCGTTAAATCCTTTTTAATCATTTAATTATTCAATTCCTTTGTTATTATTATTATTTATAATAATATAAATTCTACCCAAAATTTCTGCTCCTCGCTTGAAACTCAGCTCATATGACTTATGAGTTATGACTCATTTGACTTAATGCGGTCAGTTGCATCACTTTACTGGCATTCACAAATCCTGATGCACACTTCCGAAACTCTCAAGAGTTACTAGGTCATCGGGGTGCTTTTTTTTAAACTGCTTTATGAATATTATGAATTCAGACATACTTCTCTTTGCCACTATATATATTAAGGAAGTAGGTATATTCGGACTCAGGGATTGTCAAGCGTCATCAGTTGATGTGTGTGTCTGTCATGCTTAACCAACCCTCTTTTGCTTCCTGTCTGTTCAAATAAATGAACTAATTTCACGGTCTGACCGTTCATATAAGCCTTTTGAATAGCTGAAAGAATATCACTTATACATAGTTTGGATCAGTTTCAGTACAGTTAAATGGAGCGATTATTTTCCAAATGTTAGCGGCAAACTCCTGAGGGAAGTTTTTCGGTAGTGCAATCAAAAAGAGGCAGACTAATTAAGTCCAATAAACCTGAAAGCCAAAAATGTAACAAATGTAATTGTGATTTACAGATGTAGTCTTTTTACTACTAATTAGATGGATGTTCCATTAACTCGGTTTTGCCCATTTTATGAACAACATTAACTCCGCAGCCTGTCTGTTGAGCAAACTGCTGCCTTTTATAAAGGTTTTTCTCTCTCCTCCCTCCAGTAATATCTTTCCCTCCTTCCATCCCCAGGATCATTGCTTCTATCACGGGAGGGTCAGGGGTCATGCCGACTCTTGGGTCGCTCTCAGCACATGTTTTGGAATGAGGTATGTCATGTCTTGCATAATTGGATTCTCTTGGTGCACCACAAACACAATACATTCATTTCATTCGGTCACATGTCTTAGGAAGGACATGCTTAATGTGATAAGCATCCACACTGCTTGACTCGACGAGCATCCTGCGAGCTTTATATTGTATGACTTATGTTAGTAGAGTGAATGAGACTATGTAAGCAAGTTTTTATGTTTCTGGATTCACCATAAAAGTGCTCCAAAGAGAGCGAAAAAATCTAGTTGTTACTCTTCGTTTGTGTTTGCAAAAAGTTGCTCATTTTTAATTTTGTATATGCAGCACACACATTGTGTGTGCTTCATTTTTGAAGAGTGGAAATGTTTTGGCCAGGTTATTGAATATAAGCACTGATGACTAATGTTGTGGCCCTACCAGAATGTTAATAGTTTGTTGTGCTCTGTCCTCATTCAGCACTGAAAGCTTCCTCTCTACGTATAAACAATATTCACGAATAGCCTTGAAACTAAATCTGCCCCTGTCAGTTCCAGGTCCATTTAAACCTAATGCCTAGATATACAAACCAAACCTTTGAAAGGTACACAAGTGGCTGTTTTAAAAGGTTCGCAAAGCAGGTGCCAAGGTTTTCTCATGGTACCAAATACAGGTTATTTCATTTTACTATACACATGAATTGTACTGGTGAGTTTTAACAATGAGAGCATGAAGGTCATGTGTAACAATGTAGATTTTACAACAATTTAAATAATTTGAAAATTTGGCTACATACCCTGCTGGACATTTTAAGCTGCCAGAACGTCCCTAGAACACTCGAAACATTCACAACATGGAGTTCTTTAAGGGGGTGGGTTATTTGGCTGACCTTCAGGGAACATTCAGGACTTTCTGGGAATGTTTAGGGGACCATTACTATAGGACGTTCTCTCTAAGTCTCTATACCAGGGGTTTTTAAACTTCATGATGCCAAGGAAACTGGAATATGCTGAACCTTAATGAGGAACCCTCTTCCTAAAATCTATCTGTATATTTTTATGTATGAAAAAACCTTAAACAACAGTACGTTATTCAAGGGGTCATATAATGGTACATGCACTTTTACAAGCTTATTGTATGGAATGTGTGTTGGCAGTGCCTGTAAACATCCATCCTATAATGATAAAAATCCATCCAGTGTTTTTATATTTATTTTTTATCTCCTTATATGTTTTCTCCTGTCTCAATTCATGCCGTTCGGATGCCCCTCCTACGATTGTTGATTGAGAGCAGCGTTTCACCGCAGACCCGGCCTGAGTGAGCTCATCATAGTCCACCATTGTGGATACGCTGGAGCAGAATGGCGTCTAAGCGATTGTGGTGTTCTGTTCTTGGGTGTAATAATGAACACAGCAGTCATTCTGATGCTCCTAAATCCGAACTGCTGAAGACGCAGTGGCTGATTTTTATTTTCGTTAATGTTTTTATGTTTGCGTAAACTGCGAAGCATTTTTCACCAGACTGCTTTAGAACCGAGGGTTAGTATGAAGCAGGTTTTGCTAAGAAGCTGCTCCTGAATAAAGGATCTGTACCAGCTATTCGTGTTCCTGCTCCAGAAGAAGTGAGTGTAGTTTGAAATTCGTGCACGCTTCACGATGTATGCGGCTAAAGTGTTTAAGTTAAATTACGGCATGCTTTTTATGTATGACGTTCTCAATATAATTCATAATCCCACGTTTATAATGAACAACGCGTTATGGTTATTGTGTTATTACAAACTGTGTACGCTGGTGATAAAGTTAAGGTAGATGTGGTAACACTAAACTTAATTATGTAGATGGTTTATAATGGTGTCTGTTACTGTCAACAACAAAAAAATGTGTTGTCACAGTATTACAATTCATAGATAACGTTACGCATCACTGTCAAACTGACATAAAAAAAAAGTTTTTATTGGCATTAGGTGTAACATCAATCCGTTAATGAACTAACATAATGTTTGCTTTCCTGTAGCTCAACCAGTAGAGCGCTAGCAACGCCAAGATCATGGGTTCAATTCCCAGGGAAAGCAAGAATTGACAATAATGTAAAATGTGTACCTTGAATGCAATGTAAGTCGCTTTGGATAAAAGCATCTGCCAAATGCATAAATGTAAATGTAAATACATGAGTAAACACATAGCATTCGCGCTAACATTACCCTGCCGGTACATAAAGAAAGATCAAAGTGAAATTACGTTAACCAACCATTAAGAAACGTCCTGTTTAGCCTTAAATGTCAAATTTCGTAGGAGCTGTCATCATGTCCCGGTCCAATTCCGGTTCAAATTATTACAGTTGTGTCCTCAGAGACTCCTTCGCCATTCTTTTGCCTCTACTGTTGTCAAGGCAACGGGTGTGTGTGTGTGTGTGTCACAGAACAGAGGGGCGGAGTGAGCAAAGCTCATTAGTATTAAAGGCACATGCACTGAAATGGCTTGGTGAAAACAGAGCTATTTTTGACCAGGTAAAATTTGTGTTTTCTTACAATACTAATACGAATTTTTAATTAAAGTATATTACAATTAAAGTATATTATATTAAAGTTTTTATTTAGACACTAAAGAATCATATTAACTTGTACAAAAATAGTATTTTATGACCCCTTTAATGTTGGATGTATATACCTGAAGAAGCACATTTTCAATTAAAAATTATTTGTATAAGCAACTTTCACAATTAATGTATGTAAGCAGCATACATACTGCCTTACAACTTCATTGAGCAAGATAAATGGGAATATAGAGGAAAAACTCTATAAAAATACAAAACATACATATACAATCCTGGAAAGTATTGTAAAGCATACGGCAAGAAAGGAGAGTAACATTTAGAACTTTTTGCTTTGCCTTTTTATTCTCTGAAATTTTCTATGGACCTGTTAAAACCTTCTGGAGACGACCTGCTCTACACTACCTTCCCATAATGTTTGCAGGACCTTTAGGGGACCAACCTAGAATGTTATTTTGATCATATTTAAGTCCTTCCATCACATTTACTGAATGTTTTCAGAATATATTTGTATGAATCATACACTGGCTTGCTTTGCAAAATGCAGGATTTGCACAAAAGTTGCTTTCTCAAAGATGGATCAATACCAACTCTTTGTGATCCAACTTAATATCCAGAACACGTAAGTACAGAGACCAAAGCTTATTTTTAGCCCGAAAAATGCTCACTGCCTGTATTCAGAAGCGCACTTTTATTACTTCTTAAAAATAAAACTACTGAAATAGCTCTAATTTTTGTGAATACAGTCAGAGGCAATGGTAACATTAGCTACATTAGACGTCAGCGTGCTAACAAGCACTTTCACAAAGGCGTTTTGCGTACATTCACAAAATATGTGGTACTTACATGTTCTGAAAAGGAAGTTGGAGAAACAGTTGGTATTGATCCATCTTTGAAAAGCAACTTTTGTGCAAATCCTGTGTTTTACTGAGCTGTTTTGCAAATGAGGGTCAGTAAAACACAGGATTTGCACAAAAGTTGCTTTTCAAAGATTCACACAAACATGTGATGGAAGGACCTAATAGGACCAAAATAAAGGTCCTGCAAACATTATGGTAATGTAGTGTAGAGACCACTGCACTGATCAAGATATATTGTAGCGCAGGCCTGAATGAAAAGCCCCCGTCTGACTAACAGGGAACCATATGGGAAAGTTCTGTTAAAGGGGTCATATAATGCCATTTTTATACAAGTTAATATGATTCTTTAGTATCTAAATTAAAACTTTGTAGTATACTCTAATTATAAATTCTCATTAGTATTGTAAGAAAACACTAATTTTACCTGATCAAAAACAGCACTGTTTTCACCAAGCCGATGAGCTTTGCTCACCCTGCCCCTCTGTTCTGTGGGCCGACACGTGGAGTTGTTGCCCTTTGACAACAGTAGAGGCAAGAATGGCTACGTGAGTCTCTGAGGACAGATCATGGGACAGATCTGTGCAACTCTATCAATTTGAACCAGAGTCGGACCCGGGACATGATGACAGCTCCAACGCAAATCGACAATTAAGGCTAAACAGGACGTTTCTGAATGGTTGGTTAACGTAATGTCACGTTGATCTATCTTTATGTACTGGCACGGTAATGTTAGCGCGAATGCTATGCGTTTACTGATGTGTACATTAGTTCATTGACAGATTGATGTTACCTAATGCCAATACAAACTTTTTTTTCTGTTAATGTCGGTTTGTCAGTGATGCGTAATGTTATCTATGCATTGGAATAACTGTTACAACACGATTTTCTTTTCTTTTTACAGTAACAGACACCGTTATAAACTATCTACATACTTAAGCTTAGTGTAGTGTTACCACGTTCACGTTAACTTTAAAGGTCCTGTTTTTCGCGTGTTTTTGAAGCTTTGATTATGTTTACAGTGTGCAATATAACATGAGTTCATGTTTTGCATGTAAAAAAACAGTATTTTTCACACAATTTACTTATCTGTATAGCACTATTTTCTCTGTCCTGAAAACGGCCTGATGATTTCCTTGTTCTATGAGGTCCCTCCTTCAGAAATATGTAACTAGTAGACCTGTCGTGATAGTTGATAAATCAATTAATCGCACAATTAAAAAAAATGGGCTCGATAATTTTTCCGCCCGCGATAATTTTGTTTAAAATTAAATGTTTTTTTTCTTTTTCTTTTTCCTCATCTCTCTCGTTGACTCGGCGAGCAGACCAGGTGCGGCGTGATGAGACGTCATTCTCGGCCAGCAGATTCGTCTGGAACTCATGGCTCTTTGGTTGCAGAGCCACACGCAAAGTTACGAAATTTGACGTGCACAACGGCAAGCGAAATGGGGTCTCGTACGTGTCAACGTCATTTTTGCCGCGCGCACCCTCGCGCTCGAGCGGATGCATCGTGTATAAACAAGGCTTAAAGCTACACTGAAGTTTGATAAACGCAAGTTAATTCTTCAGTTCAATCTCTGTGTGCTAAAAAGGCACATAAGTGCCTGTAGAGATAGCAATACACATTCTCCTTTTTTTGCCTAATAAATGAAAAGCATGTCAATGTCTTCTCTCAGAGATGGTCAAGTTCAGTTTGTGCATGTTAGGCTATGATATAACAATTTTTTTTCTAATACTGTGTCCTGAATTGTAGAT
Source organism: Pseudorasbora parva (assembly GCF_024679245.1). NCBI lineage: Eukaryota > Metazoa > Chordata > Actinopteri > Cypriniformes > Gobionidae > Pseudorasbora > Pseudorasbora parva. The sequence continues at coordinate 22,831,570 of NC_090172.1, forward strand.
AATTAATATATCATATGCTGAAGTACATTTCTGGATTAAAAGAAAAAAAAAACAAGAACCGTACAGAACGGAAAACTGTGAGCCTAAAACCGTGATACGAACCGAACCGTGGGTTTTGTGAACCGTGCCGCCCCTAATATGCACCTAAAAACACTCATCCTTTGCAGTTTTCATCCATTCTATTTATTATTTTTGGTACTTATTTAAATGTATTTTTTTAAACAGACTGAGAGTCCATGCTTTTATTGTTTTTGGTTGTTTTGTTCATTTATTGTGGTTATTTTAAATGTTTTCCATTTTTAGTGTTAAATAGTCTTTAGAAATTAAAGTTTATTGATCTTTGAAAAGGTGTACCTGCATTTTTATGGCATTATCATTATTTTAGATGAAAATGGTCTCAGATCGACAATATTATCTTTTATCACAAAAATTTCTAGGCCAATTTATCGTCCAGCAAAATTTGTTATCGTGACAGGCCTAGTAATGAGTTCTGATTGGGCCAGCGCTTCCCGTGTTGTGATTGGACAGCAGCTTGGCGCACGTTGCCCGGAAAGGTCCCGCCTCTTACCATAACAGGGAGATGCAAGCGCTGAATGCGCGCTCTTCTCCACGTGGGAGAGCAACGAGACCACGCCCCCTATTTTGCGTGTTCTTGTTAGTCAACAAACGGTTCTAGTGACGTCATTACATCCCTGCACTTCCTGCTGTAGTCCAAACCGGCCGTTCGCTGTAGGCTTTGAAAGGGAACTTCTGTTAAATAAAATATCTCACATGGCATTGAACTTTGAGCTTTATAAATTTACGGGTATTATTTATGCTCTAACAGCAACATTACACACTAACTAAAGTTTGAAAGATGGATCGCGAAGAACGGGACCTTTAAAACCAGCGTACACAGTTTGTAATAAAACAATAACCATAACGCGTTGTTTATTATAAACGTGGGATTATGAATTATATTGAGAACCTCATACATAGAAAGCATGCCGTAATATAACTTACCCTGTAAACTTTAGCTGCATTCATCGCGAAGGGTTTCAAACTACACTCACTTCTTCTAGAGCAGAAACACGACAGATCTGAATCCTTTATTCAGGAGCATCTTCTTAGCAACACCTTTATTAACCCTCGGTTATAAGGCAGAAAATGAGAGATGCTTCACGGTTTGCGCAGGCATAAAAGCATCGACGAAAACAAATCTCAGCCACTGCATCTTCAGCAGTTCGGATTTAGGAACATCAAAATGACTGCTGTGTTCATTATTACACCCAAGAACAGAACACCACAATCGCTTAGACGCCATTATGCTCCAGCGTATCCACAATGGTGGACTATGATGAGCTCACTCAGGCCGGGTCTGAGGTGAAACGCTGCTGTCAATCAACAATCGTGGGAGGGGCGTCCGACATATAAGGAGATTTTAAAAAAAAACACTTGATGAATTTTTATCATCATATGATGGTTGTGCACAGGCACTGCCAACACACATTTCCATACAATCAGCTTGCAAAAGTGCATGTACCATTATTGACCCCTATAATGTCCCAAATATCCTCTTTGTAACGTTGCTGTGTGATCATAGAATAACCAAAATGGAAAGTCCCCTAAAGTCATATTAGGAATGTTATAAAATGGCCAACAGAGGACCATGTGGGAACGTTTTGTTAATGTCCCAAATATCCTCTTTGCACTGTAACCGTAAAATAACCAAAATGGAATGTCCCCCTAAAGTCATATTAGGAACCTTGTACTGCATCACTTTCATAACCAAAAGAGGCAATTTTAGAAAAGCCCCTAATGTTCTGTAAATGGTCGGGTTTTTCGTCACCTTTAGAGTTTTAGGGAGTGTTCCCTCCCACCTGGGTACTTGGTTGAATGTGACTAGCTGGAAAATGAAGCTGCAGTTTACTGTGTGAAACCAGAGAACAGCAGTTAAGATAGTTGTGGGATGAATCAGCATTCCCAAAAGTGTGTTTGCTTTCATTCCTGTTCATTCAGTGCACCGACTCTATGAGAGCAATCACTCCTCTGAAACACAGAGAGTTTGTTGTAATATACATTTAGTCAACACACCAAAAAAAAAAAAACTGTGTTGTTAAGGGCAAAACCCTGGAGAGTCTATCTCTAGATATAGCCAAAGGTCTTGAATTTCTTATGAAGACAGATCAAGTCATTGAACAGCTGTTGCAAGATTTTGCAAGAGCAAACGTAATTAGCACTGCATGTTTTGTCAAAGCGACTCAAAAGCATTTATTTAGCTTCAGCTCATTGCAGGTCATGTGCTTCTGTATGCCAATTTGATTGTGATGTAGCTGATTGTTTTATTTTTATTATTAAATATTTATTTTATTATTTATTATTTCATGAATATCATTACATTTATGCCAAGGCAAATCAAATCACTGCCAAATTTGCCTACAGTTTTGGTGTCAGAAACCATTATAAAGCCATACCCTGAGTCATTTCTGCTTGCCTGTTGTCAACTTGGGGAAATTGACAATCCTCATTTTGAAGATAATAGTTGGATGCCCTGGGGCGTAAACAAATGGTTTTGCAACTAAATGGATTTGGACCAGTTGTGAACAATTCTAAGACAAAACACATTTCCAATAACCATTAATCTCTTTTGTAAACAACAACAAAAAAAAAAATTATAAAACAAATTAAAACAAATTTAACACTGGAATTACTAGGGAACAGTCATTTATTTTATCTCTTTACATTGAGGAAAACTTTGGAAACATCCTGTTTGTATGTATTAGTACTTATTAGTACTGCCAGTGATGCATTGCTGATGAAAGCTGTTTTATTGGTAAATACATTACCGGTTACAATTTAGAGGGCGATGCAATTTTTAAAAATGTTTTACAAAGAAGTTTTTATTGGATCATATTAATGCAATTAATGCAAATAAATGTTTTCTGTTTTAATATATTTTAAAATGTATTTTATTTCTCAGATGACAGCTGAGTTTTCACATTTTGTCATTTTCTGTTGATTTGGTGCTCGAGTAACATTTACAAAAGTAACAAGTTAAAATGTGCTAAAATGAAATATTTTATAACATTATAGATGTATTTACTGTCATGCCATAATCACTTTAATGCATCCTTGCTGAATAAAAGTATGAATTTCACTGACAGCCTTTTGACCAGATCCACCATCAAATATTTGATTGGATTCAGTACGTTTTTTTCCCAACCTTTTTCTTGCCACGGCACAGTTTTAATAAGTAAAATGTCCCACGGCACAGCACTAAGCACTAAACTTAATCAGGTTGGAACACGATAAGGTCATAAATGATGTTGTTGGCGATGAAAAATTTACATATTATATATGTGATCATATGACACTCTATACTGCTAAAAATATTGGGACACCCCTCCAAATCATTGAATTCAGGTTTTCCAATCATTTCGTTAGTGGTATTATAACAAAATGGAAGCAACTGGGAACAACAGCAACTCCGCCACAATGTGGAAGGCCACGTAAAATTACAGCGGGGTCAGAACATGTTGAGGGACACAGTGCGCAGAAGTAATCAGCTACCTCCTAGAAGTAACCAAACCTCCAAACTTTGTGTGGCCTTCAGATTACCTCAAGAACAGTGCACAGAGATCTTCATGAAATGGGTTTCCATGGGTGAGCAGCTGCATCCAAGCGTTACATCACCAAGTGCAATGCAAATTGTGGGATGCAGTGGTGTAAAGCACGCCACCGCTGAACTCTAGAGCAGTGGAGACATGTTCTCTGGAGGGACGAATCACGCTTTTTCTGTCTTTTCTGGTGGACAAGTTTGGGTTTGGTGGTTGCCAGGAGAACGGTACTTGTCTGACTTCATTGTGACAAGAGTAAAGTTTGGTAGAGTGGGAATTATGGTGTGGGGTTGTTTTTCCGGGGTTCGGCTTGGCCCCTTAGTTCCAGTGAAAGGAAATCTAAATGCTTAAGCATACAATACCATTTTGGACAATTTCATGCTCCCAGTTTGTGGATGGCCCCTTCGTGTTCCAACATGACTGAGCACCAGTGCACAAATCAAGGTCCATAATGACATGGATGAGCGAGCTTGGTGTGGAGGAACTTGATTGGCCTGCACAGAGTCCTGACCCCAACCCGATAGAACACCTTTGAGATGAACTAGAGCCGAGACTTTTCGTCCAACATCAGTGCTAGACTTCACAAATGCGCTTGTAGAAGAATGGTGAAAAATTCCCATAAACACACTTCTAAACCTTGTGGAAAGCCTTCCCAGAAGAGTTGAAGTTGTTATAGCTGCAAAGAGTGGGCCAACTTCATATTAAACCCTACGGATTAAAAATGGGATGTCATTAAAGGGGGTTGAAACACTCAATCTTAAATTAATCTTGAATGCCTATAGAGTAGTATTGCATCCTTCAAATCTCCGAAAAGTCTTAAGTTTTATTATATTTTTAAAAGAAAGATAGGCTGTACCGAGTCGTTGCGGAAAAAACTAGCAGATGGAGGCGTATCGTGTGGGCGGAGCTAAAGAATGGTGAGCGAGCGCAGCTATTGCATGAGAGCGTCTGAAAGCTGTGACATCCTCAAGCGTGGAAAAGAAAACGTAACCCTAAATAAAACAAAGCTATCAATCAGATTTAACCATACATATATGATCCAGAATCAGATCCGGAGGCTGAAATAAAATGAACAGGAGAAGCAACAACAGCAGGACGTCCGTCTCTGTGGTATGTAACGTTACTGTATTAAGTGGCTTGTAAACATTTGTGTGCATTTACTCGTGGTATATGATGACATGATTTGGTTTATGGACTATTGTATCCGACTAAACCTTAGCAGTAGCGAGCAAAGTGGTTTTGCACGTCAGACTAGTATATACATAGAAAAAAAATGGAGTAGCATTTGAATGAAGAAGCACGCTTTGTGAGAACGTCCCTTAGGTTTAATATGTTTGGGGTGGTTTTACAATAAACAAACAGACACATATAGTGGTCAGCTAAACAAATGTATTTAAACACACACCATACACCATATGCTCCATTTCAGGGCCGGCTCTAGCTCTTTGGTTGCCCTAGGCGAGATGGAGTTTTGCGCCCCCCACCCCACCCCACTCACTTTTATCGTCTCTATTCTAATTCAGCACGTCTGTTTTCCTAGGCCTACCCCTAACTGAGAAGCACTTATTATTAAACACGTTCGACGCTTTATTTCCACTTTTCAAACATTTTCTCACTTTTTATTGAAAATAAATGCCTTTCCGATCTGATATGTGATGGGAAAAGGGAATAGAGCGAGTGTGGTAAAAGGCAGGATCGAACCTCTGATTGATCTGCATCCAATCTTTATGCTAGTGCGTCTTACCACTACACCACAGCCACTGTAAAGAATTTGATGAACCCAGCATATTTGTGTTTAATGTAAATAATATGGTATCTATCGTTAGGCTGCTCCAGTAAAAAAAAAAAAACGAGAGGCCGTATTTATTTCCTTCCGACGCCCACGTAGAGAGCGTTTGTACTTTTTGAACTAACGTGCATACGTTTTCCATATTCATAACGAACTGGACTTTTGATATTTAAATGACATCCATGTAGGTTATTGTAGATTATTGTCAGTGAAGTTATGTTTCCAATACGTATAGTAATTATGTAGAAAACTAGCAAGTGATAGCTTAGTGACAATATTAATAATATTTATAAAATAAATATTAGTTGATAAGATTGATACTAAGTAATTTTTTGATTTGTTTGACATCTTATTGGCTGAGATAAGAAGACTAACCTCTATACTGGGCTTTCTTTCGATTTTCTTCCTTTCTCTTTTTCTCTTTTTCTCTTTTTCCGTCCCTGTGCACCCGCGGGTTTAGGCGCCTCATTTTTGATGAACGCGCAAGATGAGCACTTGCCTGACCTAACGCCTGAACTAATAATCAATAATCACCATCAATTCAATCCAATAATCAGGTTGATAAGTAATTAAACGTGTGGCTGAGGGGGCGCCCTATGATGATCATGTTTCATGAACATTATGTTGTATTTCGCTTGTTCCGATTATATGCTTAATGGGATTGGGAAGTAATGGGCGGCACTGGAGCGCGCTCGCGCCCCTAACACAATTGTCGCCCTAGGCGACCGCCTAGCTCGCCTATAGCAAACGCCGGCCCTGCTCCATTAAAAATAACTATACGATCGTGTTGTTTACTGATGTTTACTTATGCGACGATAGCCAACAACACAGACATTTAAAGCAGTTTTACTCACCGCCTGCTTCCAAAGCAGAACCGTAAACCTTTTTCGTTGGGACCGCTCCATTAAAAACAAACTTTCTTTGGTGACATTGTTGATTTGGTGAAGTCCTGTGACTGCAGTGAGTGCGGCATTTATGGGCGTGCATTTGCTCTCTCGATCTGGTCGGCGAAGGAGGCGGGAACCGGCGAACGTTTCACAACTTTATTCAAAATAAATAAACAAAACGAAAGTAAAACCGCGGGCAGCCCCTCACGGACGACTGCCTGCAAATACCCACTAAATAAAACGTGGGCAGCCCCTCACGGACGACTGCCCACATAAACATAATAAACCATAAACAAAACTCAACATAAACTCCAGGCCTGGTCCTCTCTCGTCTTCCACAGCCCTTGCTTCTCCTTTTATGCTCCCGTCACATGGCCGCGAGACGAGACCGGTGTGCCATGCAGCTGGCACTCGTCAACTCTAATCACCGGCCCGCTCTCGCGGTCCCTCGCCCCGCTGCCTGTCACACCACAGTCACATATTTTACCATACTTTCCCGCCGTCCTCCCGTATTAGTATTTTCCTGTAAATATCCTGTATTTTAACCTGCGTTATTAAAAAACAATAATACTGGAGGAAAAAACTAAAACATTTCCAATCTGAGCTCTGTAACTAGCCTCGCGATAACTATAACTGCCATCTGCAGTAGCCTACAGTACTGTCGCAAGGTTTGTGTTTGAGGTCAGATTACGAGTGACAACGTGAAAAAACAAAAAACAATAACAGAGACGGATGATGGACGTAAGACTGAAAGCAATCCTGCCAAAAAACCAAAACCCACGTGTAAATACCGTGATCATTGGGACAGCGAATTTAATTTCTCTGAAGAGGAGCAGGGTGGGGGACAGTCACGCGTTTTGTAACTGCAACTTCAGCATCTCACATCCGCATAATGTGCGACAGCGGAAGATATTTTAAAGTGACAGTAACCACTTATAATGACAATGTAAAGAACTAAAATAATTGCTCACTAAATATGCTCTGCTCTTGACTAAATAACTTCAATACCTTTAATAAGGATTAATCTATATATAATTCATAACTAATGCAGTGCAAACTGATAACAATGTATTTATATTTCTTACTTGTTATTTTATACAAGTAGGAAAAGCACAGGTATAAATTAAAGTATTTTTACTATGGGTCTATGTGAGAATTTATAGCCCATCCCACCCCCACCACCGGCCATAACCAAACCATCCCCACCCTCACCCCCTTATATACTATATATATAGTCAAGTCACTTGCCTTATATATGGTCAGAGTTGTTATCAAATGTTTTGTCCGTCATTAGAACAGCAGCATCTGAGGCAGTAAGTAAATTGTATTACTTTTTCATCAACTTACAGGTTATAAAGTTGATTGTAAATATATGAGCTGTATGTGTTTAGCCTGACGTGGTCATACTCAATTCTAGTCAGAATATGAGTCTGAAACCGCTCCATTGGGCTGTGATTATGGGGCGTTTCAACCGAACCAGAAAAGACCTCAATTGGATAGACCTACAACAAATCAGAGCAACGAAGCATAGCATTACGTTAGTTGTCAAATGTCAACAGAGCTCAACTACAGTGTGTTGCCAAGTCCATGTGTTTTTCTGTGGGTTGTTTTCCATGTCCGCTTGTTGAAGCAACTATTATGTGATATATAGACCCATGAATGCAAATTTTAGTAGGCAACCTTCCCAAAATAACACATTTTACCCCCCAAAAGGGATTTTTTTCAACCCTGTCTGCACGTGTACTGGAATAAACTATCTTTGCCGGTGTTGTAAAAAAAAATGCATTAAAGGATACACAGAGTACTTACCTCTGAGAGAAATAGTGAAGGTAAATGCATATACAAACAAGCTCTCCGTTTAGGATTTGAACAAATATAATCCAAGCGCCTTTGATGACGTGCATGATTACGTTACTGTTTCTGTTCGGCATAATCACTCCTCTATGGACCAAGTCCAGACCGAACCGCCCGAGCTCAAATATGGGCGGGGCTGAGTTCGGCTGGCATCCAGGCTAATATGTGTTTATACATTCGGACAAAATCTCATGATATAAAAGATAAAGCGCTATTGTTTATTGAATAAAGAAAATACTATACTTATTCAAACATCAGTTCTTTACCTTTGCATTGCAAACACACTGAAACATATCAATTTCCAAACGGTGTGCGACACTTTATTCACGGTAGAGATGGGTGGAGTTATCGGTAAGCCCCGCCCCCCTTAGTTACTTTTTAATAGCATTCATTTTTAAAAATAAAATAAAACAAAAATGACTATATATAACGATACAAGGTTTCTACCTGACAGTGCAATGTCATATTATTTGTAGCAATTGGCACAATAGGTAAAACTTTTTACAGAAATTCCATTTAGAGTGGTGCTATAGAGGTGCTCTGGAGAGACCTTAAATCCAGCAGCGTTTCAGCAGACCAGCTGATCCCTCTGATTAGTTACTTACTGCCGTTGACTATACTGAAGTCAGACGAAGGATCAAGAGGAATTAAAATTCCACTGTGTGTCTATACGTGTTTGTGAGAAAAAGAGAGAGATCAAATGGAAATTAACTCATAGTTATTAATCTTGTATTGATAACCTTGAAAAACATTACAGGGGTAGATCCCCCAAAAATAAATTTCTGTCATTTACTCTCCCTCATCTTATTCCAAACCTGTATGAATTTCTGTTTTTTTTGGAACATAAAAGAAGATATTTTAAAAAATGTCTCAGAATTGTTTTTGGCCCATATAATGAAAGTCATTGGGTTCCTGTGATGTTCGGTGTCGAAAATATCTTCTTTTATGTTTGACAAAAGAAATGAAGTCATACAGGTTTGGACACACAGGAGGGTGAGTAAATGATGACAGGATTTTCATTTTGGGGTGAACTATGCATTTCAAAGCTGATCCCTTCCCTTCATCTCTCATTGTTTTTGACACAACTTCAACAAGAGAGCATTTGAACTGACATTGCTCTGATTTCCTTCTGCAGAGGTCTGATTGTTTTGAACTCAAATGATACATACTACCTGGAGCCAATCAGAGGCCAGGAGGTTCTCCACCACACCTTCTATCGCACTGAAGACCTGCCAGTCAAAACTGGCACATGTGGACACAGCCATCAAACTGGACACCTGAGCCTGTTCAGTGGTCATCTTAAACCTTTGCATCAAAGGGTCAGTCAGAAGTCATTTGTCATTATATGATCTGTAAATGTTACTCTTTACAAAATATATTTAATTTAATAAAACAAATAATTAAATTATCAATTTAATCAATCTTTTCCCTGGTGACAAAAGTCTAATTTTGTAAAGCAGCATTATGGTCATTAGGGAAATAATGAAAGTTATTACCGTCATTATTCAATTTGTAAATCTCTATTTCGGTTCCCTCCATTATATAATGATTCGATAACTATTAAACGAAGGCCACTCACAGGACAGAACATTGTGGTTTGACGCAAAGCTGTTTTGTGTTGCATTGTGAGTCTGCAATTCCACCCATTTTCAGGTCGTGCATTTGTTCCCATAATGCGCTATGGAATATAAAAAGGTGTTTTGGCTCATTACAGTACAGAAATAAAGCCATCTTAAGCCCAGGTTAAGTGTTCAGACTGATGAAGTGCATAATGTGGTCTTATTATAAACTTTTGAGGATCATTAGCAGGAGTTAGTAGCCCTCCTACTGCTGTTGTTCTGCTTGCACTTGCTTTCTCATTAAGCAGAGAAGTGAAGACTTGTAACTGACCTGCTGTTTACAAAGAAGAATTAGAGGGTCCATAAATGAATAAGCAGTGTGGACTAATGCGCTCGCTCCTCAGTGATGATGTATTCCTGGTACTATTGAATTACAAAGTTCCTGAAATTGGAGGTTCACGTATACTGTAGTACACCATGTTCCTTTTTGGATTTTAGTCTTAAAATGTCACAGACCCCATGTGTAGAGCCTCATATTGACAGGATTTTGCCTTGTAAACTAGTAACATTGCAACGGACCACTTGGTTTCTCCTTGGCTTTTTGTTTGTTTACAATGTTTCCTCCAAACTAAAAACTATGTAATAGCTGAGCCATGACATTGAGTCCATGGCATTCCATACATAATAAAAAAACAATCAAAAGTACATCCACAAAACCCTGCCATAATCTGTAGACAGTCTGTTCATTTTTGTATTATTATTATCGAATAGTTGTTTTCTGTAAGATTATCTGAAATAAAATTAGGGGATCTCAGAAAATATTTTTATTAGAAAAAAAATCTAAACTGGAATTCAATTCTAATCAATAGGCACACAAACGAATTCCTGACGAGACTCATTTTGCCATGCAGTGCTTTGCTTTTTTTATTGCTTGTGAACATTTATTAACTTGCGCTTTTATATTCCTTTGGTTGTCAAGGAAGATGACTTGTATGCACATTCTGTTCTTCCTGTTCTTATTTTATTGTTTCACTCACATTTTATTTACTGCTAGGTAACTGTAAAGTGCTAGCTGTCACTTTAAGACGACTGAACACTTTGGAGATTACTATGCCTAAGCAGTCTTTTGAGTGAATTAGATCCATCAATTAAAAAGCGCAAAACAAAAACGCACATGAAGGACAATTTGACGGCAAGCAGTGAAAAATAAGCTTCAGTTTTGTTGCATACAGTCTTTAAGCTTGTGTGGGCCATTTGTAAACAAAATTGTGGGCGCAAATGACAGTTAGCATTTCAATTAATACTTAATAAATGCAACATGTGATTACATGAATTTGTCACTTCTTCACTTGTCAAATTGTTGCACATTTATTGTATGCATCACAAAAACAAGCGGCAAGAGACTAGAGAAAAACAAATCCACAAATCCTCCCCTCCAGCAATTAACGTTTCTTTCTGCTTGTCGTTTGTTTGTTTCTTTATTTATCCCCACCCCTAGGTTAGACGAAATGCCTGGGGTACTACAAAGTACATGGAACTGTATATAGTAGCTGACAACACACTGGTAAGCTGATGATACCTGTGTCACACTCACTACTGCTAATTAGACACTTCCACACAGCAAAGTTCACCACAGGAATTAAGGCTTTAGAGCTTCAAATACAGGCAGAGTTATATAAACTGTGCTTTAGAACTGGTGCTTTAAGCCTAGTGTTACTTTCTCATTTAAATGTGGCCACTGAGCTATTGTTGCTCAAATATAGAGCTTCAGAAGTGCCTTTTCCCTCTCTCGCACTCACTCTTTTTTGTCACTCCCTTTGGTGATATCTTATGTGTAAAGGGAGTTATCAAGAAGTTATCAGTGAATATAATAGTTTCATTTTTAGTCCTTTTTTTCGTGAGGGGCATACAGACAATCTTTCTGTTACATTCTGTTGAGTTTTCTGATTGAGTTCATTCAAACGTTTACATTGAAGCTGTATAATATTCACCTAAAGCCAAAAGTGGCAGGAGGTTATGTAAGATTTCATTACAGCTGGATTTAGTTAATCAAATTTCTCTGTAACAGGTTTATGCATTTTTATCATCCATTTGTATGTCCGTCTCGATCAATTTTCCTCCTGCCGTTTCTCCATGTCTCTACAGTACAGAAAGCAAAACAAGGACCTTGACAAAACTAAACTGAGGATAATGGAAATTGCTAATTATGTAGATAAGGTATGTCAAGCCTGGTGCCTTTCTTTGGTTCAAAGGTTTTGTTGACAGTTTAGACTGCATATTTGTTTTCTGAATGCAAAATTCATAGTTTAACTGAATAAATCCCTTTACCGTGTCCCTAATTGTTTTGTTTTGTTTTTTTGTTTGATCAGTTCTACAGAGAATTGAACATTCGTGTACCTCTGATTGGTCTTGAGGTTTGGACAGAACATGACCAGTGCATCATCAACGAGGAACCAAATTCGACTCTTTGGTCCTTCCTTCAGTGGAGACAGAAACTCAAATCCCGCAAGAAACATGACAATGCCCAGCTACTCACGTTAGTCACAGTACACACCAACCCTGTGCACATATTTAAAGAAGTACTTCAGCGCTGGGAAGATGAATCTGTATTTAAACTGGGTCATTCATTTTGAATTTGGTGCTTTCTAGACTGAGAAAAGACAGAAAATGTATTTTTGTCTCATGGGGATGAAAGACAACAATTCCCAGAATGCTTCGCTGCCCTATGAGGCCATTCCCAAAGCCACTAGATTAATGAATCACTTTCACTTTCCCACTGCAACCGCGTTCATTTTAATAAAATCAGTTCAGTTAGAGAACAGACACTACAATGAACGTGTCTGTTCAATATGTGATTTAGCCGCCGAGGGAGTCTCACAGCCCAAAACGCTGCAGGAGTCAGACATATTGACAGTCATGGATGAGCTTGTGATGAGAGCTGAGGTAAACGCGCGTGTCTTTCGGGATTCACAGCGCATGTTCAGTCTGGCACGTTTTCAGTTCATGCCTTTGAAAGCTTAACTTTCATAGGAATTAGTTTGAGAAATTGAAATACTTACTTTGCTCTGCTGGCCGCACCATTTAAACATGAATGCCTGAGGCTGCAGCTGAAAACATGCAGAAATGGCTCCCTCTGCTGGCTGTAGTCTTTAGCCTCTGACCAACAATTCCTCCAGTGACGCAAATTGACGATATTTGCGTCATGGGAGGAATTTTTCCAGAAATAAACTGCATAAATCTCTTGTCTCAGGGGGATATGAGGGGGGAAGCACAATCATTCAAATATACTCCAGGGTTTCTACTGATACAAAGTCATATGCTAATCGCTGAAGTAACCCTTTAAAACAAGACTGTCCTGTAACTTATTGCTAATGAAGTTTTTAAAAGGGTGGTAAAACACATTCTTTCGAAGGGTTGATTGTGTTTGTGAGGTGCACTCAAAAAAAAAAAAAAGTAAAAAATTTTTTTTTTTTTTAAAGTGCTTCATTTTTAATATATTTTACCTTTATTCTACACTGCTCTGTCCCTCCTTGTAAAAACAGTCTGATGGTTTCCGGGTTTTATGAAGCCGGTCCCTCAAAAACATGCAATGGGCTCTGATTGGTTAGCTGGCGCAGTGTGTTGTGATTCGCTAACCGCCTAGTGTACATTTTTTGGAAACCCCTTACCTTAACCGGTAGTCTGTAAAGACTGCGGATCTATAGTGATCGCTACTGAAGGGAACCGTTACTTTTGTATTTTTAGAACGATTATAGCCCAATATCTATCACAAGAACTATTAACCCAAAATGAACACTAAACATTGGCTTTACTATAGTAGCCAAATCAAACACAGAACCATGTTTAGCATGCCTTTAGATAAACAAGCATGTAGATAAACAATACATAAAAGCTCTAATCAAAGAATAATTTACACTAATTCCAAGTTCGATTTTGAGATTTACGTTAGGTGTTTGTCAGATAACGTTAAGTATGAATGAGCATTTAACAAACTGGTTTGCAGAGACAAAAAGTGTTGTCATTTGTTTACTTCCTTGCTACATCGTACAATTAACAAAACTATTACAGGAAAACACATTGACGAAAAATTAATCATACTTTCAGGTTGTGGCCTATTTTTTTTTAAATTGGAACTGCTCCATCTTTCAGGACAAGTCGTTGTCTGAATCCTACATTGAACTTGCGAAGACTGTGGAAGCTTTCCTCTGTAAAATGTGCAGCACAGAGAGCGAGATTTGGGTAATAATTATGGGATCGAGTTAAAAATAAATACATTTTAACCATTGATCTCTAACTCACCTGTCCCCAGGAAGTCTGCACAAAGTCAGCCTGTAGTCGTTTCGAAACCTGAATTACTTTCTTTCTTCTGTGAAACAAAAAGATGTCTATGTATTATTATAATTATTTTTTTTCAATGGTCAATGCTTAACAAAAGTGTTTGGTTTCCAACATTCTTCAAAATATCTATATTTGTATCCTGCTGAAGAAGAAAAAAAGAAAACCATGCATGTGTTTTCCTTTAAGGTTGTGTGTGTGTGTGTGTGTGTGTGTGTGTGTGTGTGTGTGTGCGTGCGTGCGTGCGTGCGTGCGTGCGTGCGTGCGTGCGTGCGTGCGTGCGTGCGTGCGTGCGTGCGTGCGTGCGTGCGTGCGTGCGTGTCTGTGTGTGTGTGTGTGTGTTGTCCTGGTATTCCCAAATGTCCGCACAAGTATTGTAATTCCAGTCAATTTTGACCTTGTGTGGACCAACATGTGTGTGTGTGTGTGTGTGTGTGTGTGTGTGTGTGTGTGTGTGTGTGTGTGTGTGTGTGTGTGTGTGTGTGTGTGTGTGTGTGTGTGTGTGTGTGTGTGTGTGTGTGTGTGTGTGTGTGTGTGTGTACAGCTAATGTTCAAAGAATGGCTCATTCATTTTTATTGATATCAAAGCTGAAATTATGCATTGTTTTCCCTGCAGTGGTGTGGTTTTCAAGGGCACCACCATTGGCATGGCTCCGCTGGAGGGCATGTGTAGTCACGAGAACTCGGGCGGCATCAATGTGGTAAGTAAGCGTGCATTCTTGCATCTGGAACAGGCTGTAAACAGTGTGTGTATAGATTGTGGGTTTGTGTATGGCTCATGCAGGGATTTGATAAAATGATCAATAGCTCCCACACACCTGATTAGCCTCTTATTGGCTCTATTACTTTGTGTGGCGGGAGAGGAGCACTTTGCAGAATACTAATGTGGGGGTGAAGCATTTCTTCTAGATATTACACATGGATGGGGTCATTCTACATTACATCAATATAGCCTGCTTAGTTCAACTGAAATCAATGAGGTACACAAAAAACTTTTTTTATGCATGTCAACAGCGGTTGCATATTACATTTTAAGAATGCGGATCGTTAAGACCTGACCTACAACTTCCACACAACAGCATAGTTTCTATAATGATATTCTATAATATAGTAACTATGTGACTATTTTTGACCACATGCAGTATCTGAGAGGATGAAAGCAGTGCAAATGCCAAACAGTAAAAATGAAATGTCACACTGTCAAAAAGGCATAATACAAAGTATTGATATTTACTTTCTTGATCTGTCACTGTGGTTACAGGCATTTCTGGTGAGTTAGAGAAGTTGATTAGTTTTGTTTACCTGTTCATGTAAAAAAATCCAATTAAAAATTTGGATAAAAAAGCAGCTGCGAATGCCAGAAATTCACTGTAAAAATATGTTTACTATGTTTCAGCTATTTTCAGGGTGGCATATTGGTACCTGAATACTTATAAACCTTCATTTGCAACACGTAATACTTCTGATTCATTGGCCTCTATAGGTGTTGTATTCATGAGTAACATTATATTCTTGACTACAATTTTAAAGTGTTATGTAATGACGTATAATGTGGGAGAGACCGGAAGTGATGTGTTTCTTTGCTTATTAACTCCTGACAGACACCACAAATTGGTGACAAGGTCAAAATCTTTGCCTAACACTTTTACAATGGCGATTGTTTCAAAGCAGCTTCACATGGTTAAACAGGACAATATTGCAACCAATATTTGGCTGTACAGTCGTTCTGGAGAAAACAGGGATGTTATCAGCTTATTTTAATTTCTCATATAGTGACAATGTTGGCAGATCAGTATTACAGTTTATAGAATTAAATAGACCTAATAAGACCTAATTAATTAATTTTATTTGTATATTTAGTTAAATAACTTAGATCATCTTTTTAGTGTCCCCAACTGAGCAAGCCAAGCCAAAGGTGACAGTGGCAAGGAACAAAAACTCCATCAGGGCATGATGGAGAAAAATAAACCTTGGGAGAAACCAGACTCAGTCGGGGTGCCAGTTCTCCTCTGGCCTATTAACAAACAGTGTATGATTATCATTCTGGCAATAACAGGAACGATGCATAAGGATGTAGAGGATGCAATGACAGCCTACTTGGTGCCAGAAGCTAAAATAGTAGCTGAACGCTACAACTGCAAGCTGCTTTGATTGAGTGGAGGAGGATGGGGTAATGGTTATAGTCTCTGGATCAAGTTCACAGTAGATGGTGGCAATGCGTGAAATTGGTGTGAACTGACAAAAACAGGACGAAGATGAAGAAGCAAACCAGCCTGCTGTTCTTAAGTCATGCTGTTTCAGTGTAGGTATGAGGTTGAGCCATAGATAGCATCCTGGACCACACAATTGGACTAGTTGGCACAGTACACCTGCAAGAAATCAGTTACCACATGTTTCCTGCATGTTGCTGGATGGCCATTTAGACAGTGTGTTTGAGCACACGGTTGAACTGCCCTATAACTCACACATACAGGTAAAATGCTTCTGCTGATTATTTGTCAGGTTTTCCCATGCCTGCTTTTCCTGCTGATAATGATACTGCTCCGGCTCTTGTCGATTCAATTCAATCCACATTTATTTGTATAGCGCTTTTCACAATGCATATCATTTTAAAAGCAGCTTTTACAGAAAATGCATGCGTCTACATTACAATTTAAAGTGGTTTGTTATCAGAGGAGACTGTTTCGAAGTTATGCATTTCAGAAATGTACATGTACAAAGCACACAGTTAGCTAACAATGTATTATTAATCAATATAAAAATAAATTAAGGCACAGACAATGGCCTATGTGAAATAAGAATACATGTTGTTAACAATGATTAGGGTATATAGAAATTGAGCATGTGTGCGTGTTGAGGCAGAGCTGCGTCATTTGAAAGTGCTACCAGAAGCCCAGAGTTTAGTGATCTTAAAGAGCCAGATGGATTATAGGGCGATGGAAGATCAGTTAAATACACAGGAGCTAAAGCGTTTAGGGCCTTATAGGTCAGTACAGTAGCAATACTTTATAATTGATATGGAACTTAATAGGTAACCATTGTAGAAATGATAAAATTGGGGTTATATGATCATATTTCCTTGACCTAGTAAGAACTCTAGCAGCTGCACTTTGGATGCCAGCTAGTAATGCATTCAGTAATCTAGTCTAGAGTTCATGAATGCATGAACTGACTTTTCTGCATTAGAAACAGATGTTCGTAGCTTAGCAATGTTTCTGAGGTGGAAGGCTGTTTTTTTTTTTTCATTTGAAATAAGACAAGTCGCTGCCTAACATAACACCCAGGTCTTTAACTGTAGTGGAAGTAACAGTGCATCCTTCTAAGTGCAAATTGCATTCTAAGAGATTCTATCAGGATGATACTGATGCGAAGTTTGTTGCTTTTCTATCTGCTGCCAGTAATTTTCTGAACGCCATTACACTGATTTCTAATGGCTGGTTGGCATCCTTCACCCAAGGGACTGGACATTGAGTTTTTGCCACACTATAAACTGTGCATGGAGCTGTCTGTCTGTTAAAGGGGGGGTGAAACACTCAGTTTCAGTCAGTGTCATGTCAATCTTGAGTACCTATAGAGTAGCATTGCATCCTGCATATCTCCGAAAAGTCTTTATTTTTTTAATAATTATATAAGAAAGATGCGCTGTTCCGAGTCTTTCCGAAAAAAGCCGAGCGGGTGGGGGCGTGTCGTGTGAGCGGAGCTAAATAATGACGTGTGCTCGCTGCTGCTATGTTGAGTCGAGTGCGTCGTAAAGCTGTGTCATCCCTAACAGCGGGAAAAAAACTTTATTCAAAATAAAAATATGGCTTTTAATCAGATACAGCCATACATCTATGATCCGGAATCAGACCCAGAGGCTGCAGTTGAACAGGAGCAGCAGCAAAAACGACTAGAGCAGGACGTCTGTATGTGGTACAAGTTATACACTAACTATATAATATGCTTAGCGGCTTGTGTTATTTACATATTTATACTTGAATTATATCGTCGTATTTTTGTCTTTGAAGGTGTACATGTGGGCAGTTGTGCACGTGTGTTTACGCGTGGTTTGTGTAGACAGTAAGCGGACTAAAAAAAACAGACATTTGAAGCAGTCTCACTCACCCTTCTAACGTTGGGGGACTGCTCCATCCTTCAGCATTAGGCGATCGGGAAAATCCGGCGTCGAGCTGGGCCTTGTTTATGAAACAGTCGGCACCGAAATGCAGCGAACAGATATAAACATTCGCGCAACTCAGTTGCTGATCCGGAAAAGCAAATTCCATCCACTGTTGCCTTAACGCGGGGTTTTTGGCGAATCTGTGCAGGACTGTCTTGGTCTGGCAACCAAAAACGCACTTTTTTGGCGACATTGTTATGTGCACATCACCTGTCCAGCATCCTACACGCCAGCGCTTTGATGGGCGTAGCCTGTTACTTTCGCTCTCTCCCTCTCTCTCACGCGCTTCCGGTAGAATTGTCCGTAAGGCCCATACAAGGAAATTCCGCCCCCATTAACGTCAAAGGGGACGCATGATCTCAAAAAACTTGCCGAAACTTATGACTAACCGGAAGTAGTATTTTTGACAAAGAAATACTCCCATCAAACGTCCACCTTAACTTTTGAAACTTTGTCTATGTTTAGTATGGGATTCCAAGTCTTTAACAGTGTAAAAAGATCAGTATGCATGAAACAGCATTTCACCCCCCCTTTAAGGACAACTTCGTCTTCCTAGGCTCACGACTGATTGCGGCTGCTTCTCTTAGATCTATGCTGGTCTCCATAGTGCATGAAGGGAGAGATGAGAACCAAACAACACCTTTGTGATCTGTATTGGTGGCCAGAGATGAATTATCAGGTTCATGATGCTGTACGATCCTGCTCCTCTCTAGTCAATGCCGCTGCCAGATGGACCATGGAAAAAAGTGGCTGTGGCTTTAGTAAGGCCATTTGACACTGCTGCATCTGACTGCAGATTTTGATATAACATTAACACTATTAGAGAAAATGGCCTGAGGTGTCCTTTACTCACACTGTCACTGTGGATTCTGTGGTTTCGTTTCTGTCATTATAGTCTTCAGCCACCATGGAAATCCATTGAGTATAGGTACAGATAACGGTGTTCAGTTTACATCTGCTGCTTTTGCTGCATTTTCTGGAAGGAAGGTAGGAATATTCATCACCATCTTTCCTCTCTCTACTAGCCGGCAGCTAATGGTACAACAGAGAGGTTTAATTCAATGTGTGCTCAAACACACTGTCCAAATGGCCATCCAGCAACATAAGTCATGGAAACCTGTAAGTAGCAAATGTCTTACAGGTATACTGTGCCAACTAGTCCAATTATGTTGTCCAGGAATGCTTTTGATGGCTCAGCCTTGTGGATTTGAAGGATGCTGGGAAAGGACGCTTTCGCCATGGGGAATTTGTAGAGGTTTTTTTTTTTGCCCAGTAGCAGCAGTAAAAAACAACAACAAGTAAACAAATAACAAACAGAAGCAATAGAATATTGTGGTTTAACCCGGCCGCTAGCCTAAAGAGCAGGTCCCCCAGGTCCCAGACCACATCTTCCCCATTGGAGCCACCTGCTCCCCAAACAGTGCTGAGAACCCTAAACAGGCTTCAAACTGTTCCTGATGGGTGTCACAGTTGATGCATATGGCTCTCGCTCTTAAGACAGCCCCTTGAGCAGACTTGGACGCACGACTAGCGCTTCCAACCCCGCTGTGCTTGCTTATTTCAACAATCCGACTAAACTACACAATTCAGCCTGGTTGTCGCTATGTCCAGTACGCACTCTGTGTTTTTACTTGGACCATACAGAGACCTTTAGATGCTCAGAGCAGCTCTTTGTCTGTTTTAGGGGACAGCAGAAGGGAAAGGCTGTCTCCAAACAGAGAATGATCAACTGGATTGTGGATGCCATTGCCTTGACATACCATGGATCTGGGTAGTGTGACCACACTCCACAAGAAGTGTTGCATCCTCCTGGGCTTTAGTAAAAGGTGCCTCTCTAAAAGACATCTGTAAAGCAGCGGTAGAGCAACATAGATTTGTTTTTTCCCTATAGCACCCTACGGCAGACAAATTGAGCAGAGGAATTTGATGCCAGGCTAGTGAAGTGTGCCCTTTCAGGTCAGCCAATGTACTTGGGCTAGATGCTCCATATGAAGTGATTCCCTGGTGGCAATCCCATACAATATATTTTCTACAGTACGGTTTCCCTGACGGTAAACCTGTGTCTTCCCGCTCTCTGCCGCCATTCACTGTGTTTTTAGAGCTCTTCCCTTTTCAGGTGGTGTGATGTATTCTCCACTTGTTAAACTCCCTTTGGTAAGGGTGTGGATTTCAAAGTGCTCTTTTTTTCTTCACAGAGAAACAAACACTTTCCTAATGCTAACTTCCTGTCTGTGTAGCTGTAGGTTTTTTTGTGTGTTTTTTTTTAAAGAGAAAAGGTCAAGAAACAGCTGACGTGACCTATTTCCACTGTAAGTACAGTCCTTACCAGCCCCTCATGGTATGGGGGACAATGTTGCTTGCGTGTGGCATTGGGAAGGTTACAACTTTTGAGTACACTTGTACCCAGCACACAGTATCCTGCTGACATCTACATTGCCAAAACCTCAGAGCTCGGTTCAGATCGTTGTGCCGTTTTCCATGGGGAACTCTATTCTAACTCAGTTCATCGGCACAACGTCAAAGTGATCAGATAGGGAACATCTTGGTTACTATTGTTACCTTCATTCGATGATGGGGGGAAAGAGATGTTGTGTCCCTCCTGCCACAACACCGAACTACCCACTGAAATGGCCGGGACAGTCTCAGCTTAGAGGTGGACTCAGAGTGGATGCAATTCCCCTCCTTTTTTTAGCAGAAGCATGCAAATTTCACTTGCCATTTCTAATTGGCCTTTTTTGAAGTATCAGAAGGGCTTCTTAGGGTCAGTACATTCCCTCTATCAGGGAACGGAGTTTACAATACTAATCAATGTGTTTAAAACACCTTTTTTTCTGTTTTTGTTTTTTTACAGTGTGTAAATGTAGACTCACTGTTGGAATTCATGTGGTCTTGTCCATGACCAGTGTTTGAGAAAGCATCCCTTATCTTAAACGGGATCCTGCGTGTTCCTCAAATTCTTCTGAACCACTGTGACAAGGACAATGTGGTTCCCAGGGAGAAATGTAACTGCATGTCATATTTCATAGTTTCTGTTATAGTGGAGACATTATCAGTGGCGTCTGTAAAAATGAACACTGCATACCCTTTGCAGAGACATCTGTTTGTGCCTGCTTTTTCTAGAAATATGTGTAAATGTGTGTGCTTTTATGTTTGTGTCATGGTATGAAGATAAAAGAAAGGCTATTCTGTTTGCCCCAGCCAAGGTACTTAAATTACCACCTGCAGGTCAAACAAACAACATTCTTCACAATTTATGGCATCATTGTAACATAACAAAGATGCCTTTGGAGATTAGAGATGTCCTCTGGGCTTCTACTGCCATTTACCTACCGTGGCACAGCAACAATAGAAGCCTGTGGGCTACAAATAACCTTTATGTCCAATTTTGAAGCATAAAATACAATTAATCTATCACATGGCAGTGAGAATGGCAAATACTCTAATCCTGTATATTGAATTCATCATTTTAGACAGACTCTTAAAGCAGTGCTTGAACGGTTTTTTTCATTTATTATGATGTTTGTTATGGCTGGTAGATGAAATGATCTTTTCTTCCAGGACCATTCTGAATTGCCTATTGGGGCGGCTGCCACCATGGCACATGAAATTGGCCATAACTTTGGCATGAGCCATGACCATGAGGGCTGCTGCGTGGAAGCCACTGCTGGGCAGGGTGGATGTGTAATGGCAGCAGCTACAGGGTAAATACTGATACTCTTCATACTGATACTGATATTCAGATACTCTACGTTTGCATTACATTGATGCATTTAGGGGATGCTTCCTTTTATAAATAACTTACAATGCAGATCACAACTCATGGTACTGTAATTACTGAAAACATGCTAGATACACAAAGAACCCTGGAGCGCTTGCAAATAATTCTAATCGTGTCACTACTGGACTAATACATAAACAAGATGCTACTGTACAAGTACATACTTATTTGCTAATGATGAGTCTCTAAGGATGAGTCAGCTATATTGGTCTCCACTTCAGATTGAATGCCTACAGGCCATTCACTGTCCATCGGATATGCCCTACCATTTAAAATTTTGCCGACAGTAGTCATGTTCTATTTAAAATACAGTAAAAGCTGTTCTTTTGACATTTCTATTTATCCTAGGGGAATAAGTGTATGATGGTTCCTAGAAAAATATTAAGGAGCACAACTGCTTTCAACATTGATAATAATAATAAGATATATTACCCTGTACCCATCTTCTGATGGCTACTTCCAGCAGGATAATGCACCATGTCACAAAGCTTGAATCCTTTCAAATTGGTTTCTTGAACATGACAATGAGTTCACCGTACTAAAATGGCCCCCACAGTCACCAGATCTCAACCCAATAGAGCATTGGGATGTGGTGGAACGGGAGCTTCGTGCCCTGGATGTGCCAGTTAATCTTCATGCTAGATACTATCCTATGAATATGGACCAACATTTCTAAAGAATGCTTTCAGCACCTTGTTGAATCAATGCCACGTAGAATTAAGGCAGTTCTGAAGGCGAAACGGGGTAAATTATAGTATTAGTATTGTGTTCCTAATAATCTTTTAGGGGAGTATTTATATATATATATATATATATATATATATATATATATATATATATATATATATATATATATATATATAGGATAGTATCTATCTCTCTATATATATATGTTGCTGCCTTATATTAAACTACTTTAAATGTATCTACATGCCAAACACCATAATGACAAAGCAACAAAACAAAAAGAGATCTGTAACACGTTTATTTACAAGGAAAAACTGAAATAAGTTAATTGCATAAGTATTCAAACCCTTACCGCAGTAGGCTACTTAGTTAAATCATCTTTACAGCCTCAAGTCTTTTGGGGTATGATGTGACAAGCTTTGCACATTTGCATTTGGTAATTTTTCTGCCATTCTTCTCATATCCTCTCAAACTCTGTCAGGTTGGATGGGGACCGTAGGTGGACAGACATTTTCAGGTTTCTCCAGAGATGTTATATTGGGTTTAAGCCCAGGCACTGGCTGGACCACTCAAGGACATTCACAGAGTAGTCCATAAGCCACTTTTGCATTGTCTAAGTTTTGTGCTTACTTTCATTATCCTATTAGAAGGTGAACCTTCTGCCGAGTCTGAGGTTCTGAATGCTAAGTCAGGTTTTCAGTATGGCTAACTATATTTTGCTACCACCACAATGTTTGTCCTTTTTTGTAAATTTCTCCCATCTCCATTTATAATCATGGAGGGCAACCAGAGGTACTATCAGCTTCTTGGTCACCGCTCTAACCAAGGTCCTTCTCCATTGATTCCTCAGTTTGGCCAGGAAGCCAGCTTTAGAAAGAGTCCTGGTTGTTCCAAACTTCTTCCATTAAGGATTATTGGGGCTACATGTTTCTGTAAATCTACAATACAACTGAATTTTTTGTAGTCTTCCTCAGATCTTTGTCTTTATACAGTCCTGTCCCTGTGCTCTACAGGCAGTTCCTTTGAACTCATGGTGTGTGTTTTTCTTTTCTCTTATATGCATTGTCAGCTGTTAGACCTTTTATAGAAAGGAGTGTGACTTTCCAAATAATACCCATTCAAATGAATTTAACACAGGTTAACTCCACTCTAAGTGTAGAAGCATCTACAAGTGAAATTAGAATGCTCCTGAACTAAGTTAAGTGTCACAAAAAATGGTATGAGTACTTATGCAATGTAATTATTTCAGGTTTTTTTATTTGTAATACATTTGTAATTAGGTTATCACAGTGTTTGTTTGTTTGTTTGTTTTGTTTGTTGCTTTGTTATTATGGTGTATGGAGTATATATTAATGTGGTATAAAAGTGATTTAAAGTAGTTTAACATGTGGCAACAACATAAAAAAAATAAAAATAATAAGGTTTGAATACTTTCACAGGCCACTGTAAAAAGCACACCAGTGGTGCCATGCAATTGGATGAATGTTCTGAGAGATCTGGTATAAATTGGAAAACAGCAGGGGGTCCAAGCACTGAGCCATGTGGAACCCCAGTGTTGAGGGTGCAGCAGTTTCCAGCATACTGGCTAAGAGCTAAGTAAGGCAAGAAAAGAGCCTGAAATAACTTTTTCTGGATTAAAAAAGCAGCTGCTGGTATGATGTCAAAACTGGCCAACATAAGCACATCACTTATGCCAAGGATAGTAGTTTCAGTAGAGTGAATTGGTTTGAAGCTTGATTGGGCTGAAGTGGATTAAGTGGCCCCCTGGTTCTTATGCCCCTGCAGTAGGAAAGGTAAGACAAGAGATCAGAGGAGATCACTTAGAGGAGGAAAGTGTTTTTACTTGTCCAAGGCATAAACGTTGAAAAACTCCACTACTTATCTCTCCACTTTGAATCAAAACCTTTTACTATCCTGTTACTTGATTCATTATAAACCCATACTAGTGAACTGCATCCACCTGAATGTCTATGGCTGACTGATTTTATTAATATATAGTTAGTTTTTTTTCTTATTTTCATTGGTGCATTTTTTTCTTAACTATTTTTATGCACTATATATATATATCCATTTCTAAAATGGTCTGCAGGCACCCGTTTCCAAAAGTTTTCAGCCGCTGTAGCAAAAAAGACTTGGACAACTACTTCCAGAAGGGTGGAGGAATGTGCCTGTTCAACATGCCCAACATGAAGGATCTGGTCGGCGGGAAGAGGTGTGGAAACGGCTTTGTAGAGGAAGGGGAGGAGTGTGACTGTGGAGAACCAGAGGTGATTTGTGCCTAAATTAATTATTGAATGGGATGACTTATTGATTTACAGAATATTGAATCAATCATGAATTAGTCATTTTTCAGAGAACAGTAGAGGGTATGAATATATGTAATAAATAAAAAATTGATAGTTAACATGGATTATCATTGATTGTCCAATTTTATATGTGTATTATTTATCCATGTTTTATTAATGTGTGTGTGTGTATATATATATATATATATATATATATATATATATATATATATATATATATATATATATATATATATATATATATATATATATATATTTATATTTATATATATATATATATATATATATTTATATTTATATATATATATATATATATATATATATATATATATATATATATATATATATATATATATATATATATATATATATATACAGAGAGAGAGAGAGAGAGAGAGAGAGAGAGAGAGAGAGAGAGAGAGAGAGAGAGAGAGAGATGGAACACTGTAAAAAAATTCAGGTCTCCAATTCAACATTTTCTATTGACTGGCAACATCTAATAAATCAATTCACAGAAATTCAATTTGGCCTAGTGAAACATTTAGAAGTGATCAGTCACTAGAAGATTTTCAATTGGAGAGACCTGAATTTTTTTACAGTGAAGGTAGACACTAGCCTGACAAGCCAGACCCACATCAAGATGTTTGGTCTGGAAACTCACCATAGACAGGGCTCAATCTGAGGGGCGGGATAAACGGTTGTCTTTCAAACTCACTCTGCACACGATAGGATAGCGCTACACCAACTAGAGCAACGAAGGTGAAACAGAGCTCGCTGACTGATTAAACATTCACCGTATCCGGTTGGCTAAACTCAAAACACATCTTCCCTTTTTAAGAATGACTTCAGTGCTGCTCTTTGTTCTTTTCTCAGAGAAAAGCTTAACTCCTAGTCTTTTAGAGTCGTGGTCAAAGCTGATTCGAAAGACCGCCGCCGTTCGCCAGTTTCTGTGTTTACTAGAAGCACGCAAACGCAACTCGGCCGTCGTCATTATGGCCCGGCCCACCGACTCTATACATGATGTGATTGGGCCATCCAGAGTGAGAGGAATACAGCTCAGAAGGGTATTGAGAGTTCCTAGACGACACTTGCGGCAAATTAAATTTGCTGCCGCTAGGGTGCGTCTAGATTTCTAGGCTAGGTAGACACTTAAATGTTAAAAAAGGTGCCGTAACAAAAAGCACAAAAATCATGTCGTGTGTAGTGAGGGTCACCATGATTTTGACAAACTGTAAACTTGGCCCTCAAATCTGATTGGTTGATTGGAATGTTTTTCCAGGAACAGCAAAGATGATTATCCAGGAACATGTTGTACTTGGTGAAATCACGTTCACCATGTAGAGAGAGAGAGAGGGGAATATTCCACCTTGTTGCAAAGCTGTGTTTGACAGGCTGTCAGTGCGCATATAATGGCTGGATGATTTGCCATCTGGTGTAGGTAGACTGAGGTAGCGTCTGTAACTCCTAGTCAATACATGAACACCTGGACTACTGTTCTGGATTTTAGCTGCCGCCAATACCACATTCAGTGAAACAATACTTCAGCTGTCACCCAACCAAAAAAGCTAGAATGAGACACTAAACTATGAGCTGTTATCATACACCTTTGTTCTAACCTTTTAATCCAAACCATAATCTGCAAGCCCTCTCTACTTCCATGAATACATAAAAATAGATCTGACAGTGCAGACCTGTCATGCATGCATGTCTTTTTTTATTATAGTCACTGAATCACACCATTTATTTATTTCTAGTGTGATAATTATATCTGTCAGTCGCACTTGATGCTCTGAAACCGTATAAAGCAGCATAGAGGTTGGTGTGTGTGTGTGTGTGTGTGTGTGTGTGTGTGTGTGTGTGTGTGTGTGTGTGTGTGTGTGTGTGTGTGTGTGTGTGTGTGTGTGTGTGTGTGTGTGTGTGTGTGTGTGTGTGTGTGTGTGTGTGTGTGTGTGTGTGTGTGTGTGTGTGTGTGTGTGTGTGTGTGTGTGTGTTTGTGACCGAGTGTATATGCGTGTTGTGACCGTTTCCTCCTCATTGAACACCCTAAAAAACACCACACACACAAACTTCCTCCCCTTCCTCTATTCATTTTCAGCTGTACGGTATAATTATTGGCCGTCAGACGCCTCCACGCTGTATCAGTGTCATACATGTCAAACATTTTCATATGCATCTGACATCCTGTGCATTTTCTCTTCTCAATGTA
Organism: Pseudorasbora parva; assembly: GCF_024679245.1. Classification (NCBI taxonomy): domain Eukaryota; kingdom Metazoa; phylum Chordata; class Actinopteri; order Cypriniformes; family Gobionidae; genus Pseudorasbora; species Pseudorasbora parva. The sequence goes on from NC_090172.1 coordinate 22,858,726, forward strand.
TTCTTGCACACTTTAATTGTAGCATGCAAGTGGCGCCATGTGTATATGCAGTGTGTGTGTGTGTGTATGTGTGTGTGTGTGTGTGTGTGTGTGTGTGTGTGTGTGTGTGTGTGTGTGTGTGTGTGTGTGTGTATGTGTGTGTGTGTGTGTGTGTGTGTGTGTGTGTGTGTGTGTGTGTGTGTGTGTGTGTGTGTGTATATATATTAATATATACATTTTGTTTTCACAACTTGCTCCAAGTGGCTGGCCATGTAAGTTGAGAGCCAAATGTTGATTTGCTTGGATAACCAGGTGCGTGTGTGTGTGTGTGTGTGTGTGTGTGTGTCTGTGTGTGTGTGTGTGTGTGTGTGTGTGTGTGTGTGTGTGTGTGTGTGTGTGTGTGTGTGTGTGTGTGTGTGTGTGTGTGTGTGTGTGTGTGTGTGTGTGTGTGTGTGTGTGTGTGTTTTCTCTATCTCCCACAGGAGTGCACCAATGATTGCTGCCATCCCAGCAATTGCACTTTGAAGGTGGATGCACAGTGTGCCCACGGGGTCTGCTGTGAGGACTGCAAGGTGCCTGACTATTTATCTGTCTATTTATCTATTTATTTATTTATTTCTCTCCCACTGCTTCCCTCTCTCACTCCATCTCTGGTCTGACTTTCACTTAATATGTTTCATACAAGTGGTCAAGGTTTAGCGGGTTAGCCTGGCCCTGTTAACCCCTGCTGGTGGATGTCATAACCTCCACCTGGCTGCAAAAAGCATCTTTCTCCATTGACGCCATAGCAAATAAGTTGTATATTTTGAAAAAAAGTACATTTTGGCTTTGACTGTTTCCTCTTTCTTGAGAAGTACCAGCCATCACAGTTTCATATCCAAATTTTCTCTGTAGTTTGCCCATCACCTGCTCTCTTTTTCTTTCATGAAATCCTCCAGTCTCCTTATCATGCCCTCTGCCCACAGCTGAAGCAGGCCGGCACCATGTGCCGCGGACCAGCCGGTGCCTGTGATCTGCCGGAATACTGCACGGGAGGTTCACCCTACTGCCCCTCTAACGTTTACCTCCTAGATGGGTCATCATGTCAGCGTGGTCATGCCTACTGCTATAATGGCATGTGTCTGACCCATGAACAGCAATGCCTGCAGCTATGGGGTTACGGTAAGATTTATCGTGTCTTTAGTTTGCAAGGAAACTATATTTGCAGCATCTAGTTCAAGAGATTTGTTTACAAGGGATAAATCAGTTTAAATTAAGATAGTTGCTTGATTTGGGTATGAGGCAACCTAGTCGATTTACACTGTTTAAATGTTTATAGTCAGTGATTTTTCTTTCTTTTTTTTAAAGAAATTAATACATTTATTTAGCAATGATTCACTAATTTGATCAAAAGGGACAGCAAAAACATTTGGAACGTTCCAAAAGATATTTAAAAAAAATAGTTATTTTGATCTTTCTATTTAGCACATTATCTTAAAACGTTTATTTTCAATGTATGTTATGCTGCTTTTAATTACCTAACCAACCTTTAAAGAGTTCACCCAAAAATGAAAATTACCCAATGATTTACTCCCTCAAGTCATCCTATCTGTATTAACATTCTTCTTTCAGATGAATACAATCAGTTAAAATGTCTTGGTTCTTTCAAAGCTTTATTATGGGAGTAAATGGAAGCCCAAAATTTAAAACCCCAAAAAAGTGTATCTATCCATTATAAAAGTGCTCCACAAATTTTGGTCTGCCTTTCACTGCAATTATAATGCTTGGATTAGCTATGGACATGTTTTTTTTTTTTTTTTTTTTGCCAAGAAATACAGGTGCTGGTCATATAATCATCAAACAATATCATCAAAACGTTGATTTATTTCACTAATTCCATTCAAAAAGTGAAACTTGTATATTATATTCATTCATTACTCACAGACTGATGTATTTCAAATGATTGTTTGTTTGTTTTTTTTTGCTGATTATAACTGACAACTAAGGAAAGTCCCAAATTCCGTTTCTCTAAAAATTATAATATTACTTAAGACCAATACAAAGAAAGGATTTTTAGAAATCTTGGCCAACTGAAAAGTATGAACATGAAAAGTATGAGCATGTACAGCACTCAATACTTAGTTGGGTCTCCTTTTGCCTGATTTACTGCAGCAATGCGGCGTGGCATGAAGTCGATCAGTCTGTGGCACTGCTCCGGTGTTATGAGAGCCCAGGTTGCTCTGATAGTGGCCTTCAGCTCTTCTGCATTGTTGGGTCTGGCATATCGCATCTTCCTCTTCACAATACCCCATAGATTTTCTATTGGGTGAAGGTCAGGCGAGTTTGCTGGCCAATTAAGGACATGGATACCATGGTCCTTAAACCAGGTACTGGTTGCTTTGGCACTGTGTGCAGCTGCCAAGCCCTGTTGAAAAATGAAATCTGCATCCCCATGAAGTTGGTCAGCAGCAGGAGCATGAAGTGCTCTAAAACTTGTTAACTGGTAAACAGCTGCGTTGAACTTGGACCTCAGAAAACACACTGGAAAATGTACTCTCATCAGAGAACATAACTTTGGACCACTCAGCAGCAGTCCAGTCCTTTTTGTCTTTAGCCCAGGCGAGGCACTTCTGATGCTGTCTATTGTTCAGGAGTGACTTGACACAAGGACTGCGACAGCTGAAACCCATGTCTTGCATACATCTGTGCATAGTGGTTCTTGAAGCACTGACTCCAGCAGGGCCGGCTTTTGCTATAGGCGAGCTAGGCGGTCGCCTAGGGCGACAATTGTGTTAGGGGCGCGAGCGCGCTCCAGTGCCGCCCATTACTTCCCAATCCCATTAAGCATATAATCGGAACAAGCGAAATACAACATAATGTTCATGAAACATGATCATCATAGGGCGCCCCCTCAGCCACACGTTTAATTACTTATCAACCTGATTATTGGATTGAATTGATGGTGATTATTGATTATTAGTTCAGGCGTTAGGTCAGGCAAGTGCTCATCTTGCGCGTTCATCAAAAATGAGGCGCCTAAACCCGCGGGTGCACAGGGACGGAAAAAGAGAAAAAGAGAAAGGAAGAAAATCGAAAGAAAGCCCAGTATAGAGGTTAGTCTTCTTATCTCAGCCAATAAGATGTCAAACAAATCAAAAAATTACTTAGTATCAATCTTATCAACTAATATTTATTTTATAAATATTATTAATATTGTCACTAAGCTATCACTTGCTAGTTTTCTACATAATTACTATACGTATTGGAAACATAACTTCACTGACAATAATCTACAATAACCTACATGGATGTCATTTAAATATCAAAAGTCCAGTTCGTTATGAATATGGAAAACGTATGCACGTTAGTTCAAAAAGTACAAACGCTCTCTACGTGGGCGTCGGAAGGAAATAAATACGGCCTCTCGTTTTTTTTTTTTTACTGGAGCAGCCTAACGATAGATACCATATTATTTACATTAAACACAAATATGCTGGGTTCATCAAATTCTTTACAGTGGCTGTGGTGTAGTGGTAAGACGCACTAGCATAAAGATTGGATGCAGATCACTCAGAGGTTCGATCCTGCCTTTTACCACACTCGCTCTATTCCCTTTTCCCATCACATATCAGATCGGAAAGGCATTTATTTTCAATAAAAAGTGAGAAAATGTTTGAAAAGTGGAAATAAAGCGTCGAACGTGTTTAATAATAAGTGCTTCTCAGTTAGGGGTAGGCCTAGGAAAACAGACGTGCTGAATTAGAATAGAGACGATAAAAGTGAGTGGGGTGGGGTGGGGGGCGCAAAACTCCATCTCGCCTAGGGCAACCAAAGAGTTAGAGCCGGCCCTGGACTCCAGCTGCAGTCCAGTCTTTGTAAATTTCCCCCACATTTTTGAAAGGGTTTTGTTTCATAATCCTCTCCGGGGTGCGGTTATCCCTATTGCTTGTGCACTTTTTTTCTACCACATCAATTCCTTCCCTTTACCTCTCTATTAATGTGCTTGGACACAGAGCTCTGTGGACATCTTTTGGACAACTGTCAAGTCAGCAGTCTTCCCCATTATTGTGTAGCCTTTAGAACTAGACTGAGAGACCATTTAAAGGCTTTTGCAGGTGTTTTGAGATAATAAGCTGATTAGAGTGTGGCACCAGGTGTCTTCAATATTGAACCTTTTCACAATATTATAATTTTCAGAGATACTGAATTTGGGATTTTCCTTAGTTGTCAGTTATAATCATCAAAATTAAAAGAAATAAACATTTGAAATATATCAGTATGTGTATAATGAATTAATATAATATACAAGTTTTACTTTTTGAATGGAATTAGTGAAATAAATCAACTTTTCTAATTAAATGACCAGCACTTGTACAAAGCAAAAAGCAACCATTCAAATTTTGAACCCAGCCCACCCAGGTCCCACCCGTTAGACTTCAATAATACAAATGAAATACAAGAATAGAATGTAGGAATTATTATTAATAAATAATAATAATAATAATAATAATAATAATAATAATTAAATACAAATAATATTTTTTTTACAAAATTGTTAATAAGGTTGACACAATATCAAAAGCAGCATACCGTAAATTTACAGTATTGATATTGGCTCCATGCTTATGAGTAGTTGAGAGTTCCATTGATATAATGTCCAACAAAAAACACTGTCCATCTGTCTATTGAGTGAGGAGGGTTCCAGTAGTTAACTAGCATTTTTTTTCTTCCGCTGTGAGTGGTGCTAACAGTAAAGATCCTTGTTGAATGGATAAGGTAAGGTCTGAAAAATCCTTAAAGGGGTGATTCTGTGGTTTTCTAGGCTTGGTTGTGTTTATGGGGCGTAGGATAACGTGTCTTAATCCTTCTTTATTTTTTAAAAGCGCTGTATTTTTCTTATATGTTACCTTTATTCCACACCGCTGTCTCCTTTAAACGGCTTGTTTGCTTCCTGCTCCTATGAAGCCCATCCCCCTGAAAAACACAATGGTCTTAGATTGGTTAGATGGCCAAATGTAGTTTCATGTATTTTTATTGGCTGAAGTGCCAAGCACAGGTTGTCCAGAAACGTCACGCTCCTTACCATTACGGGCAGATGTCACATCTGCGGTGACTAGCAAGGGTTTATGATGTCATTTACCCAGGAAGAAGCTTATTGTAGTCCAAACCGGCCGTTTTTGTAGTCAATAAACTGCCATAACTTTAAAAGACAATATATCTCCGTTTGCATTGAACTTTCAATGCTGTAACTTTGCAGATACTGTTTATGCTCAAGCAGCAATATTACACACTAACGGTTTAAAGGTAAAAAAGTGAAATCGCATGCAATCTTTAAAAAAGAAGTGCCGTCGGGTGAGGCATATATCAGTGCCCAACAGATATAAGTCCTGTGAGAGCTGGCTCCAAATAGATGAGAGAGAAGGACAGTTCCAGAAGAAATGTGCCTAGAGATCCTTGAGAACAAAAATTACACTTAGGAGAAAAGGACAGATTCATATAGAAATGTTTAATATCAGTCAAGTAAACCCTATGAAGTCATTTCCAGCGTGTATCATTTGATGATTGGGGTTCTTTGAAGACAGCTTAAACATCCTCCATACCTGATCCGAAAATACAACATCCACATCTTCATTAAGATCCTTAGCCCAAACAGTCGTAATAGATAAAGGTTTGTATACATGTCCGAGAAGATAAAAGTAAATAACTGAAACAGAAGAGGGAGATTTCTCAGAAGGAAGGATTAATTTACGCAAAGGGTGAATAGGTAAATGGGAGTCCCAAGACACCCCATAAGCCTGAAGGGCCGATCTTATACGCAAATTCATAAACAAAATGTACCAGGACATGTTTTAATATAACTGATCATATTTGTCTGAAAGAAGAACATCATATATACCTAGGATGGCTTATTGAGGGTGAGTAAATTATGGGATCATTTTCATTTTGGGGTGAACTATCCCTTTAAGAACCAAGTTTTTGAATCCCAACTGGCCCTTTCAGTGTTTAGTCAGCACCAGTGATCAAATACTGCTTGATGTTGATTATTTAGTGAGAGCTCATGGCATTTGGCTGTACACCTCCAGTGTGTTCTGGGCTCATGTCCAGTCAGGCTCTTTGGCTGTCAAACAGACACACATTAAAGCAGACATAGTTTGTCAGTTGTGGGGTGAGGGGGTGTTGACATGTTTGATGTTCACTGCGTGTAACAGATATATTCACATATTTGAATTGAGCAGTTACTGTTTTGTTGAATTAGATTTTTTTTTAAATCATTAGGTTATTTGTACATGGTGCAACAGGGGAATGCATCATAAAAAAAACTTTTGGTCACTTAAAACCTAAAATCTTGAATTTAATAATATTATCTCTAATCAAATATTAGCTAGTGGCTTGAAGCCAGCAGAACCATGTTCACACTAATGGGCCTGTTTGAGTCCCTGACTGTAATTGACATTTCTCCAAGGTAACGTAAGTTTAACCGAATAAGTAAATCTGTCCAGGTGCGCAGCCGGCGCATGACGCCTGTTTTCAGGATGTGAACGCTGCGGGAAATGCCTTTGGAAACTGCGGCAAGGACAGTCATGGCAACTACATGAAGTGCGCGAAAAGGTGAAGCGCTATTTCAGTATTTCAACCAGCCATATAAGCAATATATGCTTTCTGTCAAAGAACTTGCTGACCTGAAGTGAAGCGAAATATGCAATTTCTGGAAATAGCAATTTGGGCTTGGACTTCTTTAAACTGTTACAGCACACTTATTTCTCTTGTGACTCAACAAGAACAAGTTAATACATTAAAAAGAACAAACTAATCTACTGGAAAAAAAGAACAAACTAAATCATATACTGTAGCTTACAGCACTGCAGACTCAGCAGTTATGAACTTTTACAAACTTATCCAAAGTTAGACTCTTTTTTTCTGATTATTCATCATTCTCATAGCATAGAAAATGTGATTTTTAAGATGAGATTTTTTTTTTATCATACTATTATCTAATTTCCCATGGCTGAATTTATGTTGAAATGGCTGTGAGCAAAGATGCCTGATCTCTCATAACATATTTCATATCAAATCTCTCAACAGTGATGCCAAATGCGGTAAGATTCAGTGCCACAGTGCTGCCAAGAAACCAAAGGGCACCAATGCTGTGTCCATAGACACCACCATCCGTACAGACGGCATTGAGGTAAAGTGCCGGGGTACTTATGTTTACAGCACGCAAGATGGACAGGGCGATCTTCCAGACCCTGGACTGGTCATGACAGGCACCAAGTGTGGAGAGGGGAAGGCAAGTTTTTATTTTATTTTTTATATTAAAATATAACTGGGCATTTTATTCAACTTTATACTGTTAAGTGGCCATTTGTCTCCACTTAATGTGTCAATAAAAGCTTGTATTTTATTAGGGGTGTAACAATACACCTATGCCACGTTTCGGTTAATGTCACAGTTGGGTTCAGTTCAGTTTGCTGTGGAGGCAGGGTTCATGGCAGAGCACCAGAAATAATAACACTAGATTCACTAATAACTTAATCATAACAACAGGAATAATTTAACTTATTAACTTTTTATTTTATTAACTTTATACATTGGATTCCCCTTTCCTTTAGAGCAGTTAGCAAACCTGAGTAAACTAAAATGAAATAAATGTCTCCACTTTAGACTAGTCAGAAATAATCTACTCATTTTACCATGTACCATAATGTAAAAAAGCACATTTATTTTAATAGAAATTGATGACATACACAAGTACATGTTATACTTTAGCCTACTTAAACACAAAATTTTATAAATATGATTAATACTGATGAATAAATAGGCCTATAAGTTAAAGCTATTAAAGGTGCACTATGCAACTTTCCATCCACTGGAGGGCACCTATTCAAAACAAAGCTGTAGTTTGATGATGCCAAGTTTGAGCACAGTATCTTGGGACATGTGGTCTTCACCTTACAGCCGGTGAAAAATAGGACACAGGCAGAAATCATGTTCATGGTTGCGGTTAATAATGTTACCGTAGTATGAAGCAGAGCAGGACAGCGTGTTGTGGAGCTGAGCATGGCTGCTGGAGCGATTGTTACACACACACGGCTCACGAGCAGCGGGACTTTTATTATGGCGGTACGGGACACAGTCGCCGGGTGCCTGCAGTATTTCCGGTTGGTCAGCAGCAGTATTTTTCCGGTCATAATTATAAGGTAAAGCAGCTGTTTATCATATTAGATACATTTAAGTGTGTTTAAAATGATGTTATGACGTTACTCTGTGCGTTCGCTCAGCGCTGCTGTGACATGTTCACACTGCTAAGAGAAAAGCGCTTCTGCCAAACAAAACCGAGGGTAACGCAGATATGACACGATTGACAGGCGACTCGCTCAAACGCTATGCTGAAACGTCCCGGTCCTTAGTTAAAATAGCAATTTTCTCACAATTTACAAATAGTTGGAAACATTTGGGATATTGTAAGTACTCAACTGAACAAAATATATAACACTGGCCTAGTGGTTTTTGGATGCAAAAATACTAGTGCACCTTTAAATTGCAGTTTTTGTTAATACTATAAAATAGCTACCATATTTTAAAAAATAAACAAAATAACATGATGAAAATAAAGTGGCATTTTGGGGTTATGGAAACTAGTTACCATGGCGAATACACTGTACATGAACTGTTAATGAAACATGACAACTGCTCCTGAATGATCATACCTACATTCCTTCCCAGCTCACACACATCAAACCAGTTATGTGATTTATTGGTACTTTACTTTTATTTCATGACTTACAAATTGACATTGTAACATTACATGCTAGTAGTTTCTCTTGGGCTTTATACACGGCACGCGTGTAACTAAAGAGTTTGCGCTACGAGTGCAGTATAACAGCTGACAGGACAGGAAAGTGGTTTTCAACAATCAAACAAGTCATGTGACTTGCACTTGGAAGACAAAAGTTAGTATATATTTAGTAAATTATATTATTTTAATAATATTGTGTAAAATACACCTCTTATTAGTTGTTAAAAGTGTACTAATTACCATTTAATCAAATGTCAAGGAAGGTGAATTTTATGTTTTGCATTAAAGGGTTGATATATTCTATTTTTACTTGCCTTCAGGTGTGCAAAGATCGGCGATGTCAAAATGCCTCTTTCACCGAGTTAGAAATCTGCATCTCCCGTTGCCATGGGCATGGGGTAAGTGATTATATGCATATAATAAGGTCAACATTAACAATAATTATGCCTTTGATATAGATACGAAATCGACTGCAACACGTTTAACGAAAACTCCACTTTTTTTGAAAATAGGCTCATTTTCTAAGTCCCTTAGAGTTAAACAGTTGAGTTTTACCATTTTTGAATCCATTTAGCCGATCTCTGTATCTGGCGGTAGCACTTTTAGGATAGCTTAGCATACATCATTGAATCATATTAGTCCATTAGCTTCGCTCTCAAAAATGACCAGACTTTATTTTTTTCAAAAGATAATATTTTTCCTATTTAAAACTTAACTATTCTGTAGTTACATCGTGTACTAAGACCAATGGAAAATTAAAAGTTTAGATTTTTATACAGATATATATAGGAACTATTATCTGATTCCTGCGTAGTAATCATGGAACTTTGCGCTGTACCATGGGTTTAGCGGCGTGATGATTTTACGTAGCACCTGAAAGTAGTCCTCAGATAGGTAACTTCCAATGCGACCGGCACTAAGTTTGTGTCACTGCAGATAATGCAGAGTTGTTAAAGTTTGCAGGAATGAGAAAATAGTTCCTAGCTAACTTTTAATTTTCCATTGGTCTTAGTACACAGTGTAACTACAGAATAGTCAAGTTTTAAATAGGAAAATATTATCTTTGAAAAAATAAAATCTTTGGTCATTTTTGAGAGCGATGCTAATGGACTAATATGATTCAATGATGTATGCTTAGCTATGCTAACAGTGCTACCGCCAGATACAGAGATCGGCTGAATGGATTCAAAAATGGTAAAACTCAACTGTTAAAAGGTACTCTAGAATGAGTTGAAACAATATTTGTAATTGTTCTCTGATATCTACATATAGGGTGTGTGACTTATTTAAGCTGATTGGCTGATGATTGGCTGTTTCACTGCGCGGCCTGTCATCAGTGACAGAAACACATCTACCGACTGTCAATCATGGAGCGATTATGCATCCAACCTTATGTTTGACGAAGATAATCCGGTATCTGGTTATAAATAAACATGCCTGTTGACAGTTTTGTTCTGTGGCAAGGGTATGAAAAGTCCCCATGTCCCCTGCACAGCCTGGAACATAACATTTATTTCCATGATCTGCCATTTTCGCTATCCTTGCGTGACGCATACACTGCCATATACAAATGTTGGGGGCGTACATATTAATGATCCCCAGCGATTGCGTCACAGGTGGCATTATGTCGAGTATCGCCTGTTTTTCCATGGTGTTATTTACAAACAAGATTTACATATGAATGAGGAAATAATGGTGTTTGAGACTCTGTATGTGATGTCCATGTACTGAACTCTTGTTATTCAACTATGCCATGGTTAATTCAATTTTTCATTTAAACCTTTAACTCTAAGGGACTTGGAAAATGAGCCTATTTTTAAAAAAAGTGGAGTGTCCCTTTAACATTCTGTGTAAATCTGCAGAGCTTTCTACTGAATTCTGTGGACAGAAATTCTGTGTGAGCCTGATGATTGACCAACACTTTACCATAGATGGATAGCGTTCTTGCAAAAGCAAAGAGAATGTACTACATTGCGAAATTGCACAAGACTTGATTCAGTGAATACATTTTTATATTTATATTTCATATTTTTTCTTGTTTTAAGCATAAATAAAATAAAATTGATGCCTAAAATAAGACAAAATGTATTGTGTATAAAGTATTTTTTTTAAAGGGTGTTTAGGTATTTGTATTAAAAATATTTTTTTGTTGTTTGATAATACGTGTTGTTTAACACTTAACACTAGCAATGCAAAAAAAAAAAAATTAAACAAACAAATATTTCTTCTACATTATGGCTAAATAAAAGCTGTCTCCATATTCCTTCTCACTTTGAGTTTCTCTTTAACCCAGACTGACTCATTGTGGATTTCACAGCTCTAAATCCTTTAAACCGCCCTCTGGGTCGCTCATATCCTGACACATACTGCATCTAATAAAAACCAACGCTTTTCTTATATTAGCTGAGCTATAGTATTTGATTTGTGTATTTTCTGGTCAAATAGTCTTAAACAGCCTTCAAGCCGTATAAACTCAAATTCTGTCTTTCTTAATCCCTTTGCACTCCCTCTGTCTCTCTCTTTTGTCAGCTTTTCGTTAATTTCTTTATTTCTTGCTTATTTACCCAGTCGCTTTTCAAAAGGGCAGCCAAATACAGCAAGTCTTTGAGGGGAGATTAGAGATTCAGAAAGTGCTTTTTTTATTATTCATTTGCATTATTGTTTGATTCATATTGATTGTATGGCTTAGGGAAGTGTGGATGGAGAATAAAGTGAGTGATCGTGGTATTTGCACACAGCACATTTTCATTCCTTTCCACTGTTCCTGTCTTGCCTCTGGGTTAGATTGAAGCGTGTAAAATATTCTATGTTAAAAGAAATTCCATTAAGATGAAAGGCGGTATATTCTCCATTTGCCCTATACTCCAAAAGACGTGTCGAAAAATGATCCCTGCAACTGCCGCAATGAAAGTGAGGATAGGTAAATGATTATGATAATCTAAAACGTGCTAAAGAAAATACATACTAAGACCAAACAATTGTGAACAGTGGTGCAGCACACCCAAAAATTGGTGGATTGTAACTGGCAGGATTGTAATTGTAATTTATAAAAGAGTACTGGACATTGTTCATCCTTGTGCCCTTGTGTAAATAAGGTTTAGACATGAAGGCGAGTAAATTATAAAAAGATTTCCATTTATGTAGGAGGAAACTATTCCTGTAAAGGTTATGTACGATTTTGTACGTTCAAATTAGGACTGGACGATTAATCAAAAAGTTATTGAAACCGAAATTTAGAACCTCTAACCGACGTAATTTTCCCGTGTCAAGTGACTCTGTCCCTTCAGTCACATCAAGTGCAGTTTGTAGGCACACAGATAAGTTATCTTTGTTTATACATGCTCAGTATTACTATGGTAATCGCATGTTTTACACAGTTTACACAGATAAGTGAATCGGCGTTCTTATACGCGCTGCTACACGCACACACAGACGGCGTGCGCAAGCCCTGAAGCCAGTTCACTTGCACTTCTATCCTCATGAATGTTGTCAATTAAATGTGTTTAAAGGCTTGCCAGTTTGAACATTGCAAGCGATTGTGTGCTGTTCAAGAAAAGCAATACGTAAAACGTCTCTGTTCAGTGCTCACAAGCGTTTTTCTGTGTCACAGAGAGCCGAGCCGTGTCGTTTCTCTGACGTGCCCTGAAGCCAGAACACTTTCACTTGCGTCCTCATAAAACTTTTGTCAACTGTATGTGTTTTAAGCTCTGCCCATTTGAACATTGAAGCAACTTTAGACCTTTGGATTTGTGTCAATATTGAGCTACGTTGCGCTGATATATTGTGACTCACGAACACTCGTACAAACAATAGCTCGCACATCACGTGAAGATCGAGAGGAGCACAGAAACTCATTGTCATTGTTGTCCTGTGATTTATCACTAAAGTAGCTTAAAAGGCTTAGAAAATGTAATGTAGGACTACTGTGCTAATTTATCTGTATCTGATGTAGAACAAACAGAAATGTGTTACGACCGACAGGTAATAACTGCTGAGAGTTACAGTGAGCTGTTTCCTTTAGTATTTTAAAATCCCAAAGCAATGCACTTTTTCATTAAATTACCTTCAATAGTTTAACATACACTCTATACACTATAGCCATAAAAAGGTCAAATCTGCACAAAAATATGGCTTTCATGTCATTGTCCTTCAAGCAGTCATACCGTCAAGATCTCCTGATGGCAAAGGCAAAAAGGCTTTGTCTCTTTGAACGTGGCAGGATTGTTGAGCTGCACAAGCAAGGCCTTTCGCAACACGCCATCGCTGCTGAGGTTGGACGCAGTAAGACAGTCATTTTACATTTCTTAAAAAATCCTGAGTTATGGGACAAAAAAGTCAAGTGGTAGACCCAAAAAGATTTCACCTGCACTGATCCGCAGGATCCGATGGGTTGTCCGTGAAGACACAGGTCGATACTCAACCCAAATGAAGGTCCTTACTGATGCTGACTGCAGCCCAATAACCATAAGACGTCATCTGCTAGAGAAGGGTTTCAAGAACAAAAAAACATCTTCAAAGGCCACGTCTCCTCCCACGACACAAACTTGCCCGTTTAGAATTTGCAAGGGAGCACCAAACATGGGACATTGAAAAGCGGAAAAAAGTTTTATTCTCTAACGAGAATTTTTTTTACCTGGACGGTCCTGATGGCTTCCAATGTTACTGGCATGACAAGGAGATCCCACCTGAGATGTTTTCTACGCGGCACAGTGGAGGAGGCTCCATCATGATCTGGGGTGCTTTTTCCTTCAATGGGAAAATGGAGCTTCAGGTTGTGCAGGGGCGTCAAACGGCGACTGGCTATGTGGATCTGTTGCAGCGGGCATCCCTCTTGACCGAGGGCCCTGTCTGTGCGGTAATGACTGGGTCTTTCAACAGGACAACGCTGCAATTCACAAAGCCCCCCTGACGAAGAAATTCTTCCAGGAGAATAACATTGCTCTTTTGGACCATCCTGATCTAAATCCCATTGTGAACATTTGGGGATGGATGGTAAGGGAAGTTTACAAAAATGGACGTCAGTTCCAGACCGTGGATGCCCTTCGTGAAGCCATCTTCACCACATGTAGCAACGTTCATACCAGCCTCCTGGAAACAGTCGCATCAAGCATGCCAAAACAAGTTTTTGAAGTAATCAACAAGAATGGTGGGGCTACTCACTACTGAGACCTTTTTTGACACTTTTAGTACTGTTGTGCGTTTATTTTTGGGCTATGGTCTTAAACTTTTGATCAGCTGAAGAACGGCCTGTTTGAGTTTAAATGCAGTTTTCAATAAATTGCCTACTCTCTATTTTTTGTCTCTTGCTCCTGTTTCTTCTTTTGGCATTTTGAAGCAGCACTTACAACCCGGTTATGATCCACAAGTGCGAAATGTGTAAAACTTGCAATGAATCCCCTGGTCTAAAGATTTTGTTCAGGGGTGTATTTACAGTACAAACCTTATCGGGGAAATATGAAGGCAAAAAAATAAAAGCAAAATATTTCAAATAGTCCATTAATCGTAATCAAGGTAAAAAATTTAAATTAATCGAGATTTAGATTTTAGGTCAAATCATTCCAGCCCTAGTTAAAATCCATTCTCATTGACTATTATTGATATGCAAATCCATGTGTTTATATCCCCCAAAAGTGCATTGTAATTCTACGGTCTACAGTGGATGCTTCAACGCAACATCATCATGCACCCATTCAGAAAGACCGGCTCTATCTCACAACCAATTTGTACGTATTTTACGAGGTGGCTATTTCACACGAATTTGTACATTTGGTCTAAACCCCAGTGACGGATAGTTTTAGCGGCTGGGTTTGAGGTAAGTCATTCATACGAGTTTATACAAATGTGGCAACTCGTCAAATGCGTACGATTGAGCAAAAATCGTACAAATTGTACGAGTGAGGTCTTACAAATTTGTACAAATTAGCAACCTCGTACAAACTGCCTTGAGATGGGGTTGGAAAAACAAATGCACCGGTTTAGAATGTTTACTTTGATGTGTGCACTGTAGACAGCCGCAAAAAACAGTTATAGAGCATCATGTCAAAAAGGCGCTTCTGTTAGGCAAAGCAGACGAAGGAAGAGAAGGAGAGGTGGATCTAATTGTAGCCATTTTATTAATAAACAAAAAAAATTAAGTAGGAAATCAAAAAAGCTAGGGCACATGAAAGAACATAACAGCTAGGATAAATGCAAACACTATACAGGACAATGAACTAAACAATACTAAGTACTAAAATGTACAGGACTTAATTACACACTTAACGGGTTAGTTAAGCCAAAAATGAAAATTCAGTCAATAATTACTTACCCTAATGTCTTTCGACATCCGTAAGACCTTTGTTCATCTTCGGAACACAAATTAAGATATTTTTGTCTGATATTTAATCCGATGGCTCCGAAAGGCCTACATTGGCAGCAATGTCATTTCCTCTCTCAAGACCCATAAAAGGCACTAAATGCGTTATAAAGCCCATCTCACTACATTGGCTCTACAATCATTTTATGAAGCGACGAGAATAGTTTTTGTAAGCAAAATCTTAATTTGTGTTCCAAAGATGAACAGAGGTCTTACGGGTGTCGGACGACATGAGGGTAAGTAATTAATGAGAGGATTAAAAATTTTGGGTGAACTAACCCTTTAACCAGAACCAGGTGTGCAACATAATTAGTCACCATGACAGCAAATTAAGTGGGGAACAAAGAAAACAGGAACAGAACGATACAAACTAAAAAATCCATGAAGAATCAACATAAACCTGATATTACTCCCAAAAAACTGCACCATAGTGTGTTGGGGTGGTGGGGGTGTAATCGGGCAGGAGGAAGAGTCCATGGAAGCAGGAAGAGGAGTCCACGGGGGAACAAGTCAGCAGAGGAAGGAACGAGGGAG
Organism: Pseudorasbora parva; assembly: GCF_024679245.1. Taxonomy (NCBI): domain Eukaryota; kingdom Metazoa; phylum Chordata; class Actinopteri; order Cypriniformes; family Gobionidae; genus Pseudorasbora; species Pseudorasbora parva. Next base: position 22,874,370 of record NC_090172.1, read on the forward strand.
GAGAAGGCAGAGGAAAGTTTCAGGGAGTGACCCAGAGCAGAGCTATTAGGATGAAGGCCCACAGCGAAACTGATACGGTAGAGGGAGGAAGCAATATGGAGCCAGGAGCCCGACCGACTAAATGTGGAGCTGTGAGGGGTGGAGAGAGACCCAAGCGGAGTCGAGGAGACGAAGACCTGAGGCGCCACAAGCTGCGTCCCATTTCAAAGGTTGCGCCTTCTGGAGGTCGCATTTGAAGGCTGCATACATCACGGAGAATGAGTTATTTACGAAAAGTACCCGTAATAAAATTGACTGTTATTCCCAGTGAGGTAAAATAAAATAATGTATTAGTGTAAAATTCTTACTTTGTGTATGTATTTACAGCTCTGAAATGATACAGTATGTTGTATGGGTTTGTTATAAGCGAGGCACTCGTATTCGCTCTAGATATTGCTTAGTCATGACACCGCTAAATGCTTAATATGTCTGACCCATGTCTGAGAAGTAGCCTACCTTTACCCGTTGAGCATTGTCTTCACCTCACCCATGTTGCAGAAACAACATACTTCACCTTTAAGGTCAAAAAATGAAAAGTCACTCCCAGACCTTCAAGACAGAGATTCCCCTTTTCCCTAATTCCTGTGTATGATTTTGTTTTGCACGCAGGTGTGTAACAGTAATGGGAACTGCCACTGTAACCGTGGATGGGCTCCCCCCTCCTGTGAGAAACCAGGACTCGGGGGAAGTGTGGACAGCGGACCTGTGCAGGATGACAGTGAGTTCACCTTCAGCGCTCAGTGCACATGCGCCTCTGCTCTTGCTTATTTCTCTTCTATTCTTTAATCCATCTCATAGATAGATTTATCTGAGATTTTATCACGCGGGTGCTTTCTCCCTCTTTCTCCCTTTCCCTTTCTTCCTCACACCTTTTATCAGATGTCACCATGACCATTAATCTCTTCCATCCAGCTGTTCTTCCCAGTACTCAGGCCAATGATATATTTGCTGTGTTGAAACATTTCAAGAGCTATAAGAATTTCTGAATGTATCACTCACTCATTTCATTAAATGACTGTATCTGCTATACTTCCTGTTCTTCTTTTATTTTAAAGGGGGGATTTGAAACCGCATGTAATATTCTAAATCAGGGTTCAGAACCCCTGAGGGTTAGAGAGGGAATTGTAGAAGGTTGGTAAGCTGATGACAAGCAATGATTTCTAATTAAACAAACTTATGCTAAATTATATTAAAATTAAAAAAACAAAATAAAGCATATTTACTAAATAATACATGTTTTTGAAGTAAACATGCAAATGTGCCATTAATTATTGAAATATACTTCAAATGGGGTAATTAGTGTAAATTATTTTATGGGATTCGGCTGACAAAAAAGTTTGAAAACCCCTGTTCTAAATATATAAATCAGTAGTAATTCTGTCACATGACCCCACTACCATTCAAAAATATGTCAGTACAACTTAAAAAAAAAAAAAAAAAAAAAATATATATATATATATATATATATATATATATATATATATATATATATATATATATATATATATATATATATATATAAAGAGAAGAAAGAAATTAATACTTTTATTAAGCCAATATATATTAAATTGATCTAAAAATGACATTTTACATTTAACTTTTACATTGTTACAGTACATTTTCATTTTAAATAAATTATATTCTTTTCAACTTTCTGTTCATCAAATATAAGCAAAAAAACAAGCAGCACAACTGTTTTCAACATTAGTAATAATAATTAAAAATGTGTTGAGCACCAAATCAGTTTTTTAGAATGATTTCTGAAGGATCATGTGACACTGAAGACTAGAGGAATGATTCTGAAAATTCAGCTTTGCCATCACAGGAACATTTACAATTCTTACATTTTAATATACTGTATAGTGAAATAGAAAACAGCTATTTTAAATTGTAATTATATTTGAAAAAATTACTTTTACTGTATGTTAAAGTATTTTGATCAAATAAATGCAGCCTTGGACAGCATAGGAGACTTCTTTCAAAAACGTAAAGTCTTACGACCCCAAACGTTTGAATGGTAGTATACATTTTTGCATTTAATTACAGAATTGTGTTTAAAACAACTTATCTTTTGCATTGCATTGCGAGAGAGAGTATTTCTGATTGTGCACTGCAAATTTTACAAAAACATTTGGTTATCGTATTTATATGCTAGATGCTGCTTTAATGTAGTATACTAGAAAGAATAGTATGGTAGTTTGCTATTCTGAACATAGCCATAGACATTATTATAGTACAGAGTGAATGCAGTGCACACAAGATCTATTATTCAGAGTGGCAGATATTTGGCAAGCACTTCTCTGTGTGTTTGCTGTTGACCCTTGTCTAACAGTCGATGTATGTTCTATATCTGTCCCCAGGTCAGGTGGGATTGGTTGTCGGGCTGCTCTTTGCTTTTCTAGTGCTTCTCCCTGCTGTACTTATTGCCTTCTACTGCATCAAGATAAAAAGCTCCTACTACCACAAGTGGAGAACACAGAGAGAGAAGAGCAAAGCCAGCAGGTATTACTGTAGAAACACACACACACACACACACACACACGTATGCAGTGCATTTAGTAAGTTTTCAGACCCTTTCACTGATTTGTTAAAAAAATGAAATAAATTACACATAAACCACCACATTATAGTTACAGTGTAATTACAAAATGGGTTCATAGAAGTTCAAATGGATTAATAGCAGAAAGCTAAAAAAAAATTATACAGTAGGCGAAGAACTAGAATTTATTTTTGGTACAATTATGCAAATTAATTCGATTTTACATTATTTTAGAAAGGTAAACCTGTTTGTACACTGCACCGCAAAGCAAAAATCTCTTAGAAGTTGTATAAAGAACTTTGTTCTTTGAGATTGCATCCATAAAAAAAACATGCCTGGGCATTCAAGGTTGCCAGAGGTGGCCTTCACTGTCGTCTGATGGAAGAAGTTTTGAGCCATTCATCCTTAAACTGGCTGTTTAGGTAAATTGGCTATTTGGTCCCAGGAGGAACCCATTGAATTCACGCTGTGAGTGAGAGAATAGCTGAACTGAAGTGAGCAATTTCGACCGCATTGACTAGTACCACCTGTGGCACTCTGAGTGATTCAGCACAGTATTATCATCTTCATGCAGATTTGTGGTGTGACTGACTTCTAGAGGTTTTATTTATTCAATTCCTAGAAAGAAAAAGCTATAACAACATATTCTTATATTCTTTCATTAAGGTCGTTCATCTTATTCAGGGATATTTGTCTTGGACAAAAAATAAAAACTGCCTCTGCTTGTGGAGCCATTGAAAATATTATATCAAAATGTCTTTTTTTCAGACACACACCTCGGGACAAATTTAAAACGTGTTTTGCTTTGTTTGAAGCAGGACTTGATGTGTTTTTTTTAGATCAGCTATTGATATTATGCCCAAATGAGAGAGAGAGAGAGAGAGAGAGAGAGAGAGAGAGAGAGAGAGAGAGAGAGAGAGAGAGAGAGAGAGTGTGTGTGTGTGTGTGTGTGTGTGTGTGTGTGTGTGTGTGTGTGTGTGTGTGTGTGTGTGTGTGTGTGTGTGTGTGTGTGTGTGTGTGTGTGTGTGTGTGGATTAGAGGATTAGTTTACCCAAAAAAAGTTTACCCTAATGTTGTTCGACACCCATAAGACCTCTGCTCCTCTTCGGAACACAAATGAAGACACTTTTATCTGATGGCTCAGAAAGGCCTCCATTGACACCAGAGAATAGTTTTTGTGTGCAAAAAAACAACTAAATAACCACTTATATACAGTGATGGGCCGATCACAAAACAAAGCTTTGAACCTTTATAAATCAGTGTATTGATTCATGATTCGGATCGCCAATGTCACATGATTTTAGCAGTTTGACACGCGATCCGATTCATGAATCAATACACTGATTTATAATGCTCCGAGGCCTCAGGAAACTGTGTTTTGAAATCGGCCATATATACTGTAAGTTGTTATTTAGTTGTTGTTTTTTTGCACACAAAAACTATTCTCGTCGCTTCATAAAATGATTTTAGAACCACTGTAGTGAGATGGGCTTTGTAACGCCGTCTTTAGTGCCTTTTATGGGTCTTGAGAGAGGAAATGACATTGTGTCAATGGATTGAGCCATCGGATTTCAACAAAAAAAAATTATTTGTGTTCCGAAGATGAACAGAGGTCTTACGAGTGTCGAACGACATTAGGGGAAGTAATTAATGACAGAATATACATTTTTCTGTGAACTAATTCTTTAAGTTAAGGTGGATGGGAAAAAGCGTCTAAACATTAATCTTCTTTTAAGCAAGATGTCATGGCTTTTGTGAATGGAGCTTTTTTCTGGACCTGCTATACAATATTCTGTTGGAAACCCGTCCATTCCCAAGGCTTTTCCACTTTTCTGCTGATTAATGCCATCATAATAGAAGCCACATTTCTTCAGCAGATATTGTTTTTTCAAGAAAGTCTTCATCATTCCTATATCCAATATCTGAATTCCTCTGTTCAAGGATCTGCTCATATCACTGACCTGCTAGATTATACATTTGGAAAAAAGTGAATTGGTCAATCTGTCTTTGATCCATGACGCTTTTTTTCTCTCAAACCAAGATGTCAAATCTACTGTGAAGAGAATTTTTTTTTTCCTGAAAGTGGTGGTCGTGTATATCTGCTCTATTGAAGACAAAAACCCTTTCTATCCATTCATACAATTAATAATAATATCTGGTCCCTTATATAATATTACTTCAATGATTGTCCCTGCCCTTACCTATAGCTGAGTTTCTAAATTTCTTGTCCCTTTTGTATTCATTTAAAACAGTATACCAGTCAAATATTTCAAATGTATTTATTTTGCTTTTCCAAATTGCTTTCAAACAACTGTTTTGTGACCTGCTTATAAAGACTTATTTAAGAAATAATAGTAGCCGCAGTGCCAGAGTGTGCCAGAGCCCCCATCTTTCATCTCAGACCCCCTAAAAATCTGTGATTAGTTCAGCTGTCAGCATCCTTTGAAATCGAATGATGTGTTCTCTCTTCACATTTGCTTAAAACAGCTGCAGTGAGATAACTGAGGAGACTTCCCTCTGAATTCTCCCCTTACCAGTCATTAAAAAAGTTACGCACAGTAGGTGAAGTATTATGCTTTCTTCTAGGAAGCATAATACTTTCTAATACTTTCATGTTTGACAAGATTCCCAGCACATTCCACTCATAGGATTCCACTCTCTCAGTTCCTGGAAAATCACTCTGGACACTCTTTATAAAAATAAAAAACATCTGTTTTTAGTTCATACAATGGAACCACGGTCACCAAAACTGATTCGTTACCAACATTCTTTAGCATATCTTTATGTTAGAGGGGAAAAAAGGCATACAGATTTGACACGATATAAGGATGAATAAATGAGAATGTTCATTTTTGGGTGAAATATCGCTTTAAGGCAATTCATGACTTGAAATTCCAGAATCTCTCCTGCTGCTCTAAATGGACATGGTTAAATCTGTTTCACATCTGTGTCGGTTCTACAAAAAAAAAAAAAAAAAAAAAAAAAAAACATGATAAAAAAGCCAAAAAGGTCTAACGCTTTTTTACTGAGATTCTAATGATCAGAAGATGGCAAACTAAGGATGGAACGGGCACATTTGCAATTCATTATGTATTTTGGGAACTAATCTAAATTCAGAAAGAATAATGTGGACAAACGTTTTCTAATATTCAAATTTTCCTGTGTCCTTTTTTAATTTTTTAGATGAAGTCATCATTGTAACTTTAAGGACGAATAATTTCACCTGTTAAAAAAACAAACAAAAAATGCTTGTTAGAATTAAATAATGCGTAAAAGCACAAAACACCACAAGCATATTTGACTTCTACCATGAGCTACAGTAAGCGCAGCTGCAGTGCAGCATAATGCTGAGTGGGTTATTCTCAGCAACAGGCTTTAGGATTGGCAGGCAGTACGACAGAGGTTGAATAGAGTCAAATATAGAGTGATCCTTGAAGAAAACCTGCACACAATCTCTGTCAAGAGAAAAGATTCTTCATTCAGTGTCAGAATGACCTGGAGCACAATGCCAAGATGATGCTGGAATGGCTTTGGGGCAAATAATCTCCTTGAGTATCCCAGCTTAAATGCTGCGGAGTGCGGACAAACCTTTCACAACCAAGCTGACAAGTTTGCAAGGACAAATAGGAGAAAGCATCCAGGTGTGCAAAGCTGAATCACACCTAAGAACACCTCCTGCTGTCATGCACAGCTACACAGGCTCTGAATACTAATGACTAAAAGATTTCAGAATGTTTTCATACATGCATAATAAGTCACATGTTTACCTTGTCCTTATATTGTGTCAACTGCAATAAATAATTCAGTCCATCTTTAACTCTGAATACTCTCGAAGGGGTCTGAATGCTTTCTGATGTCACTGTGGAAACATACACACGTTATATATTTTTATATAACATGCATATAAAATGATGGTACATCAAAAACATTTTCTCAAACTCTGACAGAAAGTGTGGGGTCAATCTTGTGCTGTAACAAACAGAAAACACATGGTTTGTTACATACTGTTATATTTCCTTCATTCTTTCATAAACTATTTGTATGTTTTATTTTTAAATGTGTTCTCAGAAATGAAAACTCTGTCGAAAAGGCGAAGAATGGACACTTAAACCCTGCTTTTCATCTGAAGGTGGTGGGACCATCCAACAGAAATGCTAACCTTAAGGTATGGACACTTTCATTGTATGTCTCTTTCATTTATAATATTTAATGACAATTACTACATTACTTTGTATACTGCCATTCAAAAGTTTGCAGTCAGTAAAAAAAAATGTTTTAAAAGAAGCCTCTTATGCACACAGAGGCTGCATTTATTTGATCAAAAATACAGTAAAAAATAGTTATATTGTTATTCAATCAATCAATCAATCAACTTTATTTATATAGCACTTTTACAATGACGATTGTTTCAAAGCAGCTTCACAGTGTTAAACATACTGCAACAAAATTATATTTGGCTGTACAGTCGTTCTGGAGAAAACAGGGAGGTTATGCGCTTATTTTAATTTATCATAAAGCGACAATGTTTGCAGATCAGTATTATAGTTTATAGAAATAAATAAGATCTAATTAATTAATTTTATTTGTATATTTAGTTGAATAACTTCAATCATAATTTTAGTGTCCTCATCTAGTGTTAGTGGTATTGCTATATCGATATTTATATTAAGTTAAATGTAAATTAAATATACATTTAAAATAACATATCTATTTATCTTAACAATATGTTTACTTATTACTTAGAATCTAATTCCTTTAATGACAAATTAAAGTTTTGGTCCAGTCTTAAGCATCACATGATCCTTCAGAAATCATTTTAATATGCTGATTTGCTGCTTGAGTAACTTATTATTATCTATGTTGAAAACAAACTTATGTTCAGGATTTTTCATTATTTAATTAATAGAAAGGTCAAGAGAAAGGCTTTATTATGCTTTATTATACTTTTAATTTATAACCATAGCAAACTTTATTTTTAGAAAAACTTTTTTTCAGGAAGGATGCGTTACATTGATCAAAGGTGACAGTAAAGTCATTATAATGTTTCTATAGTAGTGACAGTACACACATTCTAACATTATAAATGTCTTTACTGTCACTTTTGATCAATGTAATGCATCCTTACTGAAAAAAAGTATTCACTTCTTTAAAAAAAGTTTGCTATGGTTAATAATGAAAAGTATAATATAAGCATTACTTCAAGATAACCATCTCGATAGCCATATAAAGATGCAAAATATGCTAATAAATTATTTTCCAAATGCCTTTAATGACCCCAATGTCCCCGATGTCAAATCATTATTCCATTTAATTTTTTGCGTGGTTTTTTCTTTCTTCATTTTGATGTTTTGTGAGTTTATGATGTTGTAATAATAAGGATTTAATTTATAAAGTTTTCAAATTACCAGTTTATCATCCCTTACCTTTTTTCCTCTTAAGCTACCTCACACCAGTAAGGAGGTGCTTCCTCTGAGGCCAAACCCAGCCTCAAATGGTACTCAGCCAGTCAATATTGTCCGTCCTCTCCGGCCGGCTCCATCGCCATCTCTGAGCAACGTCAAAGGACCTCGACCTCCTCCACCTATCAGCAAGCCGCCCAACTCACCCAGCACACCCAAATCTGTAGCATCACCTCAGAAACTCAGTCCTCCCAAGAAGCCTCTGCCCCTCAACCCTTCACGCACACCACTGGTGAGAGTTCAGTTTCCTCGAATTCTTTGGTTTAATCAAAATCGCTGTGGAAGCCAAAGTAGGTCACAATCTCACACAAATTCTGCTTATAACACCTGTTATCTGTATTGAAACAACCTGAGAACACACTGTCTGAAATCCTAAACCCAGCACACCTCACATTCTTATTCACTTATCTTTCCATTCTCATATAGATGGTATCAGAAACGCAGCCTAGACCCCCGTCCACACCCCCGAAGAGGCCTCTTCCGCTCAGCCCTGCTCGTGGAGCACAGCCCAAGCCCTCTGGTGGGGGGCTTATGGTGATGATGCCCCCTGCAATCCGTCCCAAACCTGTGGGAAAGGTGACCGCCGTTCCCCCTTTGAAGGCATTCCAGTAAGTAAACACATCAAAAGTTGGGAAGAGAGCATTTGGCTTAAATTGGCATGAAGTTGCTATAGTCTTGTTTGTGACATATATCCAAGTGAAATTGATATTTGTTCGAAAAAAAAAAAATGTAGGACAGGACTTTGTCATTTTGTCCATTGGTATTTGATTGGAAGGTTGGATCATTGTCATTTGCTGTTGCTGCAATCTCTTGTGAGTGACATCGGGTGATTGTCCGGTCCTCATGTCAGAAAACACATTATTAGAGAAGAAAGGAAATGTGTTGCAAGAGAAAGGGGGAGTTATTAAAATATAGCTGCAAGCAGAGATGGTGGGCCATGTCTACTGGTGGCTTTAAGAAAACAATTCACGGTGGCCACATAGGGGAGAATGGGGCACATTTTTACCACATTAATTGCACACATGTCTAGTACAATGATGTGGTTTTGTTTCATTAATACAGTGTATACTTTTTTCTTAGTTTACCCCGAAAGAACAGAAGTGAAAGGTGACAACATGCCCCAGGTGGGGTACATTGTAACATGTGTTTTCTGTGTTATCTGATATAATAAAAAAAATATCCAAAACAAACTAAAATATTTTGTCAATAAAATACAATTATTAATTTTTTTAAATAAAATAATGGCATTTTTTTATCATTAAAAATACACACATTTTTGTTTTTGACAACAAACACATATACAGCTAATACAGCTATACAGCATAGTTATAAACAGATTAATAATGAATCATTTCTGAACATTGACTCTCAGTCCTTATCTACCCTCTCTCATGGTTTCTCAAAAGAAATTCATAAAAGTATAGAATATAATATCATAGTTCTAATAGGGACTCATTTTAACGCAATGTTACGATACACCCGATCTGCATGACATTTAAACCGTGGCTCACGTCTTCTGCTGTTAGATCAGCATTAAAGAACAATCTCACTGTTATATAAGATTAAAATAATATCAGATTTTAAATAAACATAAAAAAACAAAGATGAAAAATAAACTTAAGTAAGAAATGTAGCTTTGCTATGGTTAAATAATGTTCAGTGATATCTTCCAAATATTGTTTTAATTTTGCGGCTATTTTTTCTCTATGTGGTGTTGATATGGCAACTCGTAAATACACAAAGTTTTGTCATCCTGGCATGTTTAGAAAGTGTTAAACTATGTGTGTTACAACTAACCCCGCCTTAGGTTGTGCCCCGCGCTCCTTTATATTTAAGTGAGTTAATGGAAGAGGACTTTTTCAAAGTCTCTTGTACGTGTCACTCTTTATACTGACAGCTTTTGGCGCTACAACCGTAAAACCCATGTGATCAGCCTCCATGACCAAACAAACAACACCTATTTGATCTTAATCAGACAATGAACTTAGAAGATATCTAGGATTGCCACCCGTCCTGTGAAATAGTGAATCGTCCTGTATTTACAGGCAAAATGACGCATCCCGAATATATCAAATCAATATTTTAATAGGTCCACACTCATAGTTCAATAAACACATAAGTATTTTTCAGTGTGGAGAATTCTAATAGCAAATATAAAGAAATCAATTTCACAATAAGTAGTACAGAAGCTCTGGGTGCGGTGAAGGGGAACCCTAAAGATGTCAGACTCTTCCTGTTTCCCTTTTTGTCATTAATTTAATCCCTCGCCATGGCAATGCCATTCGAGATATCGACAATCTGTTTGCAAATTACCATCCTCAATAGCTATGTTTCCATACACACAATTTATAATAATAATAATAGATTTTATTTATAATGCACTTTTCATTCCGAAGAATCTCAACAAAGGGGGGAAAAAATAACAACAAAAAAAATGAATAACAAGTAAAAATATAGAATACTACAAACAATCAACCAACACAGAAAACAGAACAGAAACAGAGCTAATGGTGAACAGAAACAGAGCTAATGGTGAACAGAAACAGAGCTGATGGTGAACAGAAACAGAGCTGATGGTGAACAGAAACAGAGCTAATGGTGAACAGAAACAGAGCTGATGGTGAACAGAAACAGAGCTGATGGTGAACAGAAAAACAGAGCTGATGGTGAACAGAAACAGAGCTGATGGTGAACAGAAACAGAGCTGATGGTGAACAGAAACAGAGCTGATGGTGAACAGAAACAGAGCTGATGGTGAACAGAAACAGAGCTAATGGTGAACAGAAACAGAGCTGATGGTGAACAGAAAACAGAGCTGATGGTGAACAGAAAACAGCTGATGGTGGAAGTCTCTGTTAGCTCCGCAGCACACTGTGGTCCACTCCATGTTTTAAATTTCTCCCAGCGGCAGTGTGTCCTGATGACATCGCCGAGGCACGACAGCTGAAGACCAGATGATGGGTCTTCATGACGATTCAAACAATGGGGATCGCCGCAGCACCATGCAGGAGGCAGAACATTTTTCCGGGCACTTCTGTGGACACATCGGGGTCGGCGCAGAAGTCCAAGCCGCTCCACGGCCGCAATGCAGGACGGAACAGCGGCGCAGCCGAGAAGCGGAACATCCCAACATCATGCCGGACGCCGATTACGATGGCCCAGATGATGCTAGCCCGGTGCAAACTTCAGCCACCATGCAGCTTAAGCCCAAGGGAGACCACCAGTGAGCAGTCGCGGCGAGAAACATCAAATGTCCTCCAAACCAGAACCAACCGCAGCAATTCAAACATAAACATTAGAGAAGCGGTGGAAAACGGCGAAACGACGAACAACGTCCTCTCAGTGGCTGCCAGCAATCATCAACAGCCCCAATTGTAGCTCTGACTGTTAGACTAGTCACAAACATAAGGAAATAAAATAAAATCTAAATCTAATAGTACATTAACATGATTTGTGGGTGGAGAAGCGGCGAACAGACAACGCCAGCGTCCTCTCCCCCACGTTGCCTAGCAACCAATCAATTGCCTAGCAACCAATTTATCCATCAGTAATAGTACTCGTGGCACACAAGGATTGAAACACAATCCTGTTCCTGGAGATCGACCTACCTGCAAAGTTCAGATCCAACACACCTGTCTGTAATTATCAAATGCTCCTGAAGATCTTAATTTGCTGCTTTAGCTGTGTTTGATAAGGGTTGGAACTGAACTTTGCAGGAAGGTAGATCTTCAGGAACAGGATTGGGCACCCAGATCTCAGTCGATCCGATTGAGCGCAACCTGAATGAAATTTGGATTGGATTGGATTGGATTGGGCCTGAAACAATCTAATTGGAAAAAACTAAACATGTAGACACTTGAAGATGATTATTTTCTCTGTAAGATTCAAAAAATACCTTGCACACTTGTTGTTTACAAGAGCCCTTTTAGGATAACCGCTCTATTTATTTTCACTTCTTTACATTACTTGTGTTTTACGAACTGATCATTGTAGGAGACTGAATATTAATTATTAAGGTTATTTACAACTTGCTTCACTTCACTCGCCTGTGTGTTCTCAAGCAATCCTGGGGCCTGTTCTTCATACGCTGCTAACTAGCTGGATTTGATTGTTGACGATTTGGCATTATCTTGGATTGTTTGGTTCTTAAAAATGCTCATCCTAGACTTACTGTTATACCAACAGGTCCATAAGCTTAAACCTGCTCGGGAGCAGACTTATTTCATGCAAACAGGATTAGATTGCATCTTTTTATGCAGTGTTGATACTTCAAATTTGTCCTAACCACTGCTACTTTATTACAAGATCTCCTTACTTAACCAGGGGTAATACTCACCTTAAATCTGCTTCTTCTTCTTCTTTTCTTCTTCTTCTTCTTCTTCTTCTTCTTCTTCTTCTTCTTCTTCTTCTTCTTCTTCTTCTTTCGGTTGTTCCCTTCAGGGGTCGCCACAGCAAATCATCTGCCTCCATCTATTCCTATCCTCTGTATCCTCTTCTCTCAGACCAACTACCTTCATGTCCTTCTTCACTACATCCATAAACCTCCTCTTTGGTCTTCCTCTTGACCTCCTGCCTGGTAGCTCTAACCTCAGCATCCTTTTACCGATATATTCACTCTCCTTCCTCTGAACATGTCCAAACCATCTCAACCTGGCCTCTCTAACTTTGTCTCCAAAACATCTCACATGTGCTGTCCCTCTGATGTACTCATTCCTGATCCTATCCATCCTCGCCACTGTCAAAGAGAACCTCAACATTTTTAAATAATAACAATAATACAAATATAAAAATGTATTTGAAAATAACACTATAATGTTGTGTATAATACTGTAGACACAGCCATTTGATTGGGAGATTTATTTGTGATAGAATAATTATTGTATAATGTTATTGCAGTACAGTTAATCTGAGCCGTGTATTCATTTCAGTGGTGACAGATATTATGGGAGTGGCTTAATGCAGATAACTTGATCTTGACCCTTAAAGCTACACTTGGGATATTTTCCCCCATCTAGCGGTGAAAAGGTATATGACCATCCAGTCAATATTAGTTTCTGTTCCTCTCAATTCTGATTTCGTTTTAACTCCTACGGTGGCCAATTTAGTCCAAGATTAACACGGCAATCCCCCTCTTCACATTCGACACGGTGCCATCGAGTGTTAAAACGCGAAAGGCGAAGCTTAAATTTATGGCTTTGTCCCTCTTTGGCTAATGTACTTTCAAGATGGAGGGACAAAATGGCGACCGGCATTCAAACCTCTCACCCGTATGTATTTTCAATGGCATATTATAAACTTACGAGAATACTTTATTACTTGAAAGAAGTAAATATACATTAATGAGCACATATATTTTTGAAAGAACTAAGTGTTTTCAGCTAAGAACAAACTAATAAGTTATACAGTGTAGCTTTAAGAAACTTTAATTAATGCTGCCACGTAACAAATCTGCATCAAATTTAAATAAAAATAATTTGAATTGCTAAATACAACATTGAAATAAAAATGTAAAGGGTGTACAAATACTATAAAATAATGGATACAAATAATTTAAAAAAGAACAGTGCACATTTAATTGATCTATTCGAACCAACTTGTATGTTGGTTTTGTCGTTTTTTGTTTTTGTTTTGTTTTTTTATCACTCAAGTTTTTTGCCTTGTGGCTGTCTTGCTGCCAGCCAATCGTAGATTCGAGTATCGATACATCTTTCCTCTTCAGGGAACACAAGAGCACGCAGTAATCTCAAACAACTTAATCCAGATATTTTAATCTAATCCGCTTCGTTTGAAGAACCAAAATTAGCCAGAGATCAGTTATCATGAATACAACATCGAGGATCTGTCAAAGAAGAGGATCTGGACCCCAGAAGTACTTGTAGCTGGATCAGGTGTGTTTGACTAGGGTTTAAAACAGTAACCAGCGGTTATGACCAATAAAGGTTACACCATAAAATAGTTTCATAAATTCAAATATATCAACACTCTAAAAAATGCTGGGTTAAAAACAACCCAAGTTGGGTAGAAAATGGACACATCCAGAAATTGGGTTGTTTGAACCAATTGAATGGACCCATTCAAACAACCCAATTCCTGGGTTTGTCCATTTACAACCCAACTTGGGTTGTTTTTAACCCAGCAATTTTTAGAGTGAATGTATTAACCAGGTAATTAAATCATAAATCAAAATCCAACTCAAAGAATAAAAAGCATCAATCAATCATCCAATACAATATCTTGAAATATTTACCTGGCAGTAAAAAAAACTACACAGCAATCGTGCGGGAAATCTGTCTACAGATTCCCTGGGTTCTTTGACATCTTTTCTTAAACACCCAGACAATTCAATAGGTTTAACAAATAGTGGTGTTTGTGTTTATAATTCGATTTTGGTCCGTTACTCAGGAGGTCATAAATGGGCAATCAGAATTTGTGATTGAATGGGTTATAAACATCTATAAAGGAAGGCACTTATTTACATACAGGAAGCATCCTGAATTATAGATGTGTGGGAGTTCACCTTTTTAGTGGCATATTTTCTCAACTTATAGAACATCTTGGGGGTTTGTATTATGGCTATGAGAATGAGACCATTTTACCAGGCACACTGACACATTTCAAACGATACTAGACATGCATAGTTACTCATTGGACACATTTAATGTTGCATAGATTTTGAATGAGTTTTCAGTGTGTGAGAGAATAGGCAGTGCAGAGGTTGATGGGCAGAGTGTGAGAGTGAGGTGTGAGTGTCTCGGTGTGGTGTGTCTCAGATGTCATTTATGCAGGAGAGTGTTCAAATGTTAATCCTTAGGAAAGATCTTTGTTTCTCAGGAATTGACCGTTTCTTGGTCCAGACGCCCTGGCATATGCCTTACAAAACCAAGTTTATATAGAACAAAGAAGGCGCTGTAGATTTCACTGACTGCGTCACATCTTTTCCACTTGCCATTTGTGACAAATTTTTGCAGCAAAATATGTAAATTGTGACGCCATTAGCAGTTGATTGAACAGTTACTCTCTAGTAAGAAAGCCAGTCCTAATTAGTGAGCGTTATTATTTGATGCTTTGTTTTTCATTGCCAAACCAGACGGATCAGACGCATTGTTAGATACAAATTAGCGTGCTGAACAGTGGGTGGTGAGTCGTGCAGTTTGGATATTTTATGGGATTCTTTTCACCTCCCTTCCTACTCTTGAGAGCAGTAAATATAGGTCTGAATTTTTACTGCACATCAAACGTTTGGAATGGTTTTTACTCATTTATATACAGTAGTAGTTTTTATGGGGAATTACACATGCCCCATTGGAATCTCCTAAGTAAGTTTAAATCATTTTTTTTTCTCCTTGAGTCTCCATATCAATGCTAGTCCGCTATTAATTCTCAAAAGCAGCCACCTAGCACTTATTTTGAGAAATAACTGCGCCTACATAAATCCAGGTCTTAGTTCTGCATATCTCCAGCACTACATGCTCCTCCAATCTAAGAACAACCGAATCTCGCAGAGTTTAGCTTGCGAAGATATATCGGGTCGCGGCTTCTCAGTGGTGGTGGAAGCTTAGTACTTATTTTGTGATAAAAAGACATTAATTTTCAACACACAACGGTGGGACTTTCATGTGTATACTGAAAACTGAATTTCATTTTGACAGGCTCAGCAGGGTATCATGTTTATATCACACAAAAAGAAAGGCATAAGTTAGTTTAAAATGATGGTCAACCTCGGAAATGCCTTCAGTTGAAAGTGTCAAGTCTTTAAATCGAAGGATCTTGTGAGAAATACAAGATAAACTGAGGTGAGCACTGAAAATCATTGCCGCTTTTACAGAAATTTGAACCCTGTAAGGCCTGATATGAAATATAGTCAGAATAGTCAGTTTGTTGAACCATTACACACAAAAGAAAAGAAAACTAAAGAAGAATGTGAATGTATTTTATGTTTTGTAATAAAAACACACAAAATCATTTTATTCAAAGGACCTGTGCCATTTGGTGCAGATTGTGTTATTTATATGACCAAAATGATTACATTCTGATAGCGTGTTATATAAATCAGTAAGATTGTTATAGGCTAACAGTATAACACTGTAAAAATGTTTTTAAAAAAAATAAGTTACCTTGTTAATCAAATTTTGAGTTCATTGAAATAAAAAATTTGACTTAATACAATGAAAATGTTTGAGAATCAACAACCTTTATTAAAATATTATTAAAAGATTTTGCAAGCATATGGGTAATTGTGTGTTTTATTTGTTATGACGCAGTGAAACATGCCAAACTGTGACATTTTTATGATTTATAACATTTTTTATGTGGTTCATTTACAATAGTATTTTGAGTTTCTATTTATTAAACCAATTTCTTTCATTGTATCAACTCATTTCAATAAATTCAAAATTTTAAGGCAATCAGGTTACTTACTTTTTTAAGTTAAACCAACAAAACAAGTTTACAGTGCCGTTGCCAACCTATATCTCCTGACAATATGTCCTAATATGATAAGAATTATAAGTTAATCTTATGTTTACTTTATAAAAAAAATCATTTATGATTTTACAGCAAAAATATGATTTACAATAAAAGGCCTTTACTTGCAAAAAAAAGTATGACCTATTAATCAGAGGGCACATTGTGTATAACAGGTATTGCTTGTTGATTAAATGAATTTCATATATATGATAGAGTAGGATTTTTAGGGTTAAAGAAAAGCCACAGAATCTGACACTTTCGCTTTTAAAGTATCTCTTGACTGTGTAACTCAGAGATCTAGATCTAACTAGTGTTTTTTTGTGTGTGTGTGTGTGTGTGTGTGTGTGTGTGTGTGTGTGTGTGTGTGTGTGTGTGTCTCTCTTTCAGACCTGTTTCAGGACCCAAACCACTCATAGTTCCGTCTCCTTTCCGAAAATGACGCTTGCAGGTTTTATTTTGAAAGACTGCAGCCAGCCTATTTGCACTAAATAAGGACCCTTGGCGACTGGTACTATATGGAGCTCACAAGGGATGGAAGAGCGTGGTTCTAGGGTCGTGGATGAGGCCTCACAAACTGGGGCACAGCAAAGATGACGC
This sequence comes from Pseudorasbora parva, assembly GCF_024679245.1. NCBI lineage: Eukaryota > Metazoa > Chordata > Actinopteri > Cypriniformes > Gobionidae > Pseudorasbora > Pseudorasbora parva. Next base: position 22,891,470 of record NC_090172.1, read on the forward strand.
GGTTTTGCATGAAAATATGCAGACTGAGAACATTTTGGATAGGCCATTACATTGCCAAAAACTCAACTTTTTATCACCTTGCAATTTTTTGTACTTATTTGTTGTTGCGTTTTAGTGTCAGGCCTCTGTCTTGTTTACATTTTTTGTTTGAGTATCATCTATTTGTTAATTGCCAAAGATGTCTTTTTGTTTTAATGCCTTGATTGTTTAATTTGTTGTACTGTGCTGTATGAGATTTTGTCTTTGGTATATAAAATATGTTATACCTTTTTAGTAAAGACACCATGTTGTTGTGGCTGTCCTCATTTTATCACAGACTTTACATCAGGTCTCATTCTTTATATTATCAGGTCAAAAAAAAAGAAGAAAGATTTGCAGTGAAAATGGGTTCTTGAATAATGAAAATGTTGAAATAAAAAAAAGAAACTAAAGGTTAAGTGTGTTATTAGTGCAAAATTGATAATGCAACAATAATGACACAAGTTTTCCAAACGTTCAAGTATATCTAAATCGGGTAGCACTTTATTTTGATGGTCCACTTTAGACATTCAAGTAACTTTTGATTCTCCCCCAAAAGACATGATTCCACTGATTATATAGTATTTAACTTTACAAATACGTCAACTCGAACCCTAACACATCCCTAACTAATACTCTAATGAGAGTTACTTGACATGTAATTGCAAAGTTAATTACAGTTGGTAGAATGTCTAAAGTAGACCATTGTAATAAAGTGGTAGAGGTTTTGTTTGCAAATGATGTATAAATGGGGGATTAAGGGTATTAAAATAAATTAAAAATGGTTTCCTTAACAAAGGCTAAGATTACAATTGGATTAGACCAACATGAAAATGGAAACCCGTCATTGAAGACTAATTTAGGAGAACACTGTAACGGCACTGACATTAGTCCATAAACGTGCTTTTGCATAGCCTCGGGAGCTCTTCGAAAACCGTCTAAATGAGCTTTATAAAAAAAAAAGATTAATGTGCTGTTCCTGTGAAAGGACTGATAATGTATCTGAAAAAATAACTTCTGCCGTATCATACCGATCAATGCATTCTCCTAAACTCAGCATAGCTTTTACTAAATCATTGTCAGCGCAGTATGCTGTATTTGTACTGTATTTCTCTTATTTCAGTGGCTAGCTCTGCTATTAAGATGTGCAAGTGAAGCGCTGCTGGGTTGCAGTACCATATGACCCCACCTTGAAACGGTGGCCCACTGCAACTGAATCGCAAACCCTAGAGAGGTTTCTGTTTGATTTGCTGCTCATTACACACGGTCAGACCTGTCTCACCCCCACATATGGACCAATAAAGCTCCACTGACAGCTGTGGTGTGGTGTGGTGCATTTTAGGACAGAGAGGAACTGAATCTATGCTGTCAGCAGAAACCCTCATCGCTCTAAATTGACGAGCAGTCTTTCCGCCTCGATTTTTGTTTTTACTTGAAATGAATCCTGCACAGTGTCATGGCCATATGCAGTCTGCTGAGCAGACACTTCTCACGCTGTGCTCTTACATTGCATTGTATTGGTTTTAATTAAATTTAGTTTCCACTACATGCCCTGAGTCCATCCTTCTCATGTCTATAGGAGATGCTGTGTGATTAATTATGTAGGAAAAGGTAAAGGAGCTGTTAAGTCAGGGGCGGAAATTGAGCAGTGTAGTAAAAAAATAGGACTGAAACACCCAGTCTCAATATCAGCACCTAGTCCCACTTTAATAAAACAGGACACATGCTTCTGCAGGCAGTACAAATGGTAGCACTTCATTTCGATGGTTCACTTTAGACATTCTACTAACTATAAGTTAGCAGAACCAACTACACATAAACTAACTCTCATTAGAAAATTAGCAGACTGTCTGCCTAAAATCTGCTAACGTTTTACTTTGATGGCCTGTCAACAGTCTTTTAACCAACTAGAAATGACTTTGCACGTGCATGTCAACCCGAACCCTAACACCTAACAATATACTAAAAGTCGAAGGAGAGTTAGTTGATATTGTAGGTGCAAACTCGTGCACAAACCAACAGACTCCTCCAGTGTAACTGTCATAACATGCATGGTATTGTTTAGTTAAATTGCACCTAAAATAAAGTTTTATTATAACTGAAATATTGTTTAGACTTGACCAATCATTGTGTTAAGCTGTAGTCTCTTAATTTTTTTTAGTTTAAAATTATCCCAATTTTGTTTTGAGCAAATACACAACAAGCCAGTGTTCAAAACAATCTGCTAACCTTAGCCCGATTTACAACAGTAGGCTTGTAATAATATGTGGTATGGTGGATTTCTGCGGGAAATTCAAGCATGCCTTTGCGTCAATATGTCACGTCTAGAATCCGGCTAGATTATAATCATTTATAGCCTTTTCTCACAGCAGCTGAAGTAATTAAACGTATCACTTCAATGGCAGATTGTAATCCAGAAAGGCCCAAATGACATCATCAGTGACGACAGGAGATTCACCCATAGTCAAAAGCAAAAGTTTAGACTGTACAGAAATTTTAATGTACAGATGACATTATCCGGGGGAAATTCTTATTTAGGTTATACTCCAAGATGTAGAATCTGTGATTCTGAAGTACAGTATCCACATATGAATGAATGACAAACAAACTCCTCAAAACATTAGATTCATCCACGCTGCCGAGCCGCCAATGCACAACTCAGGTGAAAACTGCAATAACTGATATTGCAGGTTCCGAACAGAAATGGCGACATAGAGGCAAAACTCACATTCTGCAGCGAGATGTAGGCTACTTGTTAAATCGCTCTATTTTGCAAGTCAAAACGGAACACACTAACAGAGAGATTTATCCACTAGGTGGCGGTTAACATTCAATTTTCTCAGGTTCGATATTGAAACCTTTGATGCTGATAGCATTTTAATAGTTGGCAAACATATTTTGCACTAAACTGTTATATTTGCGCACTTTTCTAATTCCTGGATTTAATGATTTTTACATTTCCAGCACTGGATCACATTTTTATCAATTGCCATTGTGGCAACGCTCAGACAGGTTATAGCCTAAAGCTTTCAGCAGCAATGTGGATTGATGTAGCTAATTGGCAGACGTTGTGCTGCAAATTCAAACAAGAGAAGCAATCATAAGCATCAGAATAGCATCACTTTACTAAACAGCCTTTAAATGGCAGGAGACATCATTGTTCACATTAAAAACAGGCAAAGCCACAAATTAATATTATTCAACATATCCTAGCTTTTTACTGAAAATATTCAGATGTAACCTCCTTTGTAATGTTAGGGGGGGGGGGGGGGGGGTGAAATGCTGTTTCATGCATACTGAGCTTTATACACTGTTAAAGACTTGGATTCCCATCCTAAGCATAGACAAAGTTTCAAAAACTAATGTTGGACGTTTGATGGAGTATTTCTGTGTTAAAAATACTCCTTCCAGTTTCTCACAAGTTTTGGAGAGTTTTTTTCGAGTATGGGTCGGCTTGACCTCGATAGAGCGGAAGGTCCTTGTATGGGCCGTACGGGCTCTTCTCCCGGTAGGGTGCACGCACGTGACTAGATGTACGTTGCCCATAAACAATGCTCTCAGGTGCAGCAGATCCACTAGTGCAACACTTATGTCGCGCCGCGCTCCACTTTATTCCTATGGGTGACATCAAGCGACTTCAACGCTTCTGCACAGTATTCCAGGAAGGCAGCGCTGCATTTGAACCGATTTGAACGCAGAAATGACGGGAAGCGTCACAACATACGCTTCGGTCGCAAAAGTGGATTTCCACGGTCCTGCTTTGGAAACAGCCGGTGAGTAAAACTGCTTCAAATGTCTATGCTGTTGGCTATCGTCGCGTAAGCAAACATCAGTAAACAACACGATCGTGTATAACGTTAGTTAATTTATCAATGGAGCATGTGATCTATGGTGTGTGTTTAAATACATTTGTTTAGCTATAGGTGTCAGTTTGTTTATTGGAAACCACCCCAAACATCAACCTAGCATTCTCACAAAGCATGCTTCGTTATTCAAATGCGCTAACGGTTACTCCATTGCTGTTCTCTGTATAACGTTACACTAGTCTGACGTGCAAAACCGTTTTGCTTGCTACTGCTAAGGTTTAGTCGCATACAATAGTCCATAAACCGAATCATGTCCTCATAAACTAACGAGTAAAGACATGCAAATGTTGACAGGCCACTAAATACAGTACATACCACAGAGACGGATGTCCTGCTGTTGTTGCTTCTCCTGTTCAGTTTATTTCAGCCTTCGGATCTGATTCTGGATCATATCTGTATTAGTTGAATTAGACTTTTTCTCAGGGGCTTAGCTTATTTGTTTTTTAACAACAAAAGAAAAAAATTGCTAACGTAAAGGCCCTTTCACATATTATTTAACACATTTAATCACTGCAGGCTTGCATTTTAAGGTTTTATTTGTTTTGAGGAATACTGAATCTGTTTTGGTACAAGTGAGATGTGTAAATGCTCACATTCAGTCTACATAACCATCATGTTCACACACAGCACACACACCTCTGCCCCGATTTCTCTCAACATAATGTTGGGGACATTTATCAGTCAATAAATGGGAAAACAAAGTAACGTGTTACTTATTTGAATTCAGAGTGACTCAGATATGTTGTTGTACATTTAAAAGTAATGCATTACTTTACTAGTTACTTGAAAAAGTAATCAGATTACATAACTTGCGTTCACTTGTAATGTGTTAACCTCAAAACACTATTAGTTCTTGCAGCAAAAAAATAAATAAAACCTTTAAAATTGTTCCTGGATCGGTTATGACAGTACATGGTATTGCGTTCCCATAAAGTGGTAAGTATTTGGTGACTATTATTGTTAGGAACCGGCAAAACTTTGAGGACCAAACAGATGCAGTTGTCCAGCACAGATGAGCTATTGCCCGAATAAATGAACTAGCACTAAACTTGATTCTTCTCCACTTTATAGCATATCCCACAAAGGAGCTATACACGCACAAAAGGATGAACAAGAAGAGAAAACCACGTCCGTATGAGCTACTTGGAGGGGATACAGCGCCATATGCTGTGAGACATATCAATGTTAATATGAATAGATCATTGGTGAGCCTGTAGCGCTGGAGGCCACAATATGTTTTTTAGCTTCAAGACAAGAGCAGAATGAAATTGAGTAAGAGGTAATTTAATAAAGCATTATCCAATTGAGTTAAGCAGAGAACAATGGGACAAAGCACATAATTGAAACGTAATGTAATGCAGTAGCATTCAATTCAACGGAACAGAACAGAACATGATACAAGAATGTAGAACAAATTACAACCTAGAACGAGTAGAAATGTCACTGCATATTGGGTCGCACATGAAAGTAGACCACGTCACTGCTTACAAATTGAAGCAAAGTGATATTCACACAAGCCAGATTTTACAGCAGTAATTCCTGTGCGGCCCACAAACAGGGCACTTAAATCTGATTTTAATTACATTTGTTGGGGGGAAACCATCAACAGTATTGAGGCATTAAAGCTGCGCTACAATTTATGTTTAAATATCGATCCTGCCGGACTGCTGATCTCTAATTCTGCCTATTGTATGCAAGAACAAAACCTCTACAACATCATCAAGGTTACATCTGGCAACGTGCCTGTGAAAGTGAGCAGATCCTGGTCAGGTCTGAGCTAATGTTGGTCAGGTGAGTCTGGAAGAAGTGCGTTCGATATTAAAGATGCACTTTGAAGAAAGTGTTCACATTAATAATTGATGTGGGCCGCCTGTAATCAATTTGGTATGTCTGCCACAGTATAGCTCAGCTTTTGGAGCTCCATTTGAGGCTGAATGTAAACTAGCATGTGATGAGTATAGAGCCTGTCAGCCTTTCACTCACTGCTTTATATGCTATTAAATCAAATGGCATAGATTATGGAATTTCCAACTGTTTTTCATTGTTGCTCCTGCTATTGCTTTGGTGCCAAATGTGAATTCATGGGCTTTTGAATGCTGAAGCGGAACATAAGTGACAGTTTGCTGTTTTAGAAATGTAAAATTTCTTGCTCAAACGCTCAAGAGTGGCAGAACTGAATTGATCTCAATTGCTGGTGTTCTCTCACCCAACCTCTGAATCAGACCTTTAATCCTCCGGATAGCAGCTCAGAAATGTCACTTCTCAGATTCATCTTCCCCCCTGAGTGTCACAGAAAAAGGTACTTACTAAGATTCTTTTTCCAGCCTGCCAGGGGACTGTTTCTTCTTCTGCTGTTTTGAAGATAGTAAGTAGTAGGCCTATGCTAGCGACTTCTGTAGCTTCAACCGGTGTGCTGAAATGATAGGTGGTTCAGATAGGGTACACAGGGGCTAAAAGCCATCCTTTTGCTAAATATATGACGAAAAAAAAATAGACAAAATATTTTTTGGACTAAAAGTGATAGAACAGGAGGAGTCTTTAACCCTGGGGGCACTATAGTGACATTGCTATAGATAAAACATGTGCGAGATAAAGAGAAATAACAAAGTTCTTTGATAATCCAAAAGTACAAGCAGAAGGGGGCTCATTCTCACAGAACATATTTTTGCTTTGAAAAACAAAAGACATGAACAGTGGAGAATAAACATTTATTTTTAAGAAATATTTTTTAAAGTTGAACTGATTTTGGAACGCTATGTCATGCGTGAGATGCTCCAAAATACGTTAGAGCAAAGGTTATCCATGTCCATCTAGCGCGTGTTTACATAGAAAAGCAATGGCAAAGTAGCACACTGGAATGGAAAAACGTTTTCTTTGTGAAAGGCCCCTATAACAAACTCTACAAAACAACATGAGCAATACTGGACAAAGTAACCCCCTACTGCCCAAAATAAGTTATTGGTTTGACTAGAGCCAACTCAAATTAAACAAATCAGCTCAAACAAATGAACTTTTACGAGTATTTAGAACTTTCTTTTTCTTTTAAGTCCTCAAAACTGACACATTTTAGGTAATCTGAATTATTTCATTGTTTTGAGTTTTATGAACTTGTTCTTTTGATTTAGACTAACTTAACTTTGACCGAAACTGGGCTGGGATTTTTCCATGACACTCAAAAGGGACAGTAAATGATAAAATTGTTTGTTTTTTGTTTTGTTTTTTTGTGCAAGATTAACGTTAAGTGGGCATGTTTTATTATGCCAGTTTAGAAGAGTTTTTGTTATGTTGGATTTTTTGTAGGGTTACCATCATGGTAACAAGTGCATGAGCTTAGTTTGAGAACAGATGTTAAATGTATTATATTGCTGTCCTCATTACCAAAGCACTGACTGTGTAACCAATTAGCATGTTGACATTTACTGAACTAGCTGGTTAAAGCTAGTCGTTTCCATTAAATGTATGTATTAGCATACTCCAATATTTCAAGTTCAGAGCAATTAAAATATATGACTACAAAATAAAAATCAACCAACTTATTCTGGTTTAGACTGCAGGTTTACAGTTACAGTGCAGGAAACAGGATTTAAATAGGTTTAAATAGATTGACTGAAACAGAACCAGTTAATGTCAGAACACTAATTAGGGAATTAACTAAAGATAAGGGGCACAGGCAAACAGAGCAAATTAGACTAAAATGAACAAATTGCAGTATAGTGCGGATCTAGTTTGCTACATTTTCATATGCAAATATTTTTGATATTTAACAGAAATGTTTTGAGTACATTTATACATACTTGTTCAAAATAGCCACTTCAGTAAATGATGTATCAGTTGTCTGCATATAATCATCTGGCATTTCAGAACCTCTTAACTAAGTGTTTTATAAGGATGTTTTTTTCTGCTTTTAGTAAATGGATATATGTTAAATGTTAATACAGGCATATTTCACATATGAGTCACATTCAACAAAACTGAAAAAAAGAATCATTTTGAATCAGAATATGTGTCATAGATAATGCTTATCAACATTACCAATGATTTAAACTTTTAGAATTGAATACTTTTAGAATTGATGGCGGATTGTAATCCAGAAAGATCCGAATTACATATCAGTTACAACTGGAGACTCACCGTAGTCAAAAGCAAAAGATAGACTGTCGAGAAATTGAAATCTCAGGTAACGCTAATAAACACATTAACAATTAACAATTTTAGAACAAAGTATAACAATAATAATAACTCTGACATTTGATGTGATATGATCGAGCTAAGTGGTCAGTTGATTCAGTCTCCGTTGGTAGCGCGATTTATTATGCTTTTTTTTTTCTCAGTTGGTCAGACGGACATGTTACTTGTTCAGATGACATTTTCAGGTGAAAATTCTTAATTTGGTCATACTTCCAAGACGTAGAATCTGTTATTCCAAAGTACAGTAGGCCTATCCACACTGGTGCAGTGAATGAATGACAGCCACATAGGTTCAAGTAGCCAAATCCTGGAAAGTCATCAAGATTCCGCGCTGAGAAGCGGTGCACAACCCACGTAAAGATAATAATTCCGCAAATAACTGCAATTGCAGGTTTCAAACAGAGATGACGACAAAGATGCAAAACCTACAGACTACAGATTTAAAGGTGCACTATGTAGTACTTTTTGCAGTAAAATATCCAAAAACCACTTGGCCAGTGTTATATATTTTGTTCAGTTGAGTTCTTACAATATCCCAAATGTTTCCAACTATTTGTAAAATGTGAGAAAATTGCTATTTTAAAGGGGGGGTGAAATGCTGTTTCATGCATATTGAGCTTTATACACTGTTAAAGACTTGGATCCCCATCCTAAACATAGACAAAGTTTCAAAAACTAATGTTGGACGTTTGATGGAGTATTTCTGTGTCAAAAATACTCCTTCCGGTTTCTCACAAGTTTCGCAGAGTTTTTTTCGAGTATGGGTCCACTTGACGTTAATTGAACGGAAGGTCCTTGTATGGGCTGTACGGGCTCTTCTCCCGGTAGGGTGAGCGTGCGCGTCACTAGAGCGAGAGAGAGGAAATGCACGCCGTAAACACTGCTCTCAACTGCAGATCCAGTCCTCCGTGAAGACTTATGTCGCGCGCCGCGCTCCACTTTATTCCTATGGGTGACGTCGAGCGACTTCAACACTTCAGCACAGCATTCAGGGAAGGCAGCGCTACATTTGAACCGATTTGAACGCAGAAATCAAAGCATCGCTTCAGTCACGTCTCAAAGTGGATTTACACGCCACTGCTGTCACAGGACTTCAACAAATCATACCAAAGAAGTGTGTTTTTGACGGAGCGGTCCCAGCGATAAAGGTTCGGTCCTGCTTTGGAAGCAGCCGGTGAATAAGACTGCTTCAAATGTCTGTGCTGTTGCTATCGTCGCGTGAGTTAACATCAGTAAATGACACGATCGCGTGCTTCGTCATTCAAATGCGCTAACGGTTACTCCATTGTTGTTCTATGTATAACGTTACACTAGTCTGACGTGCAAAACCGTTTTGCTTGCTACTTCTAAGGTCTAGTCGCATACAATAGTCCATAAACTGAATCATGTCCTCATAAACTGCTTGTAAAGACACAGAAATGTTGACAGGCCCCTAAATACAGTACATACCACGGAGTCGGACGTCCTGAAGTTGCCATTTCTCCTGTTCAATTTATTTCTGCCTCAGATTTGATTGTGGATCATTATCTGTATTAGCTGAGATAGCCATGGGTTTCTCCACGCTTGAGGACGTCATTCTTTAGCTCCGCCCACACGATACGTCTCCAGGCGCTCGTTTTTTTCCGGAAAGACTCGGTACAGCCTATATTTCTTTTATAAATATGATAAAACTAAAGACTTTTCAGGGATATGAAGGATGCAATACTACACTATAGGTACTCAAGATTGACATGAGACTGAAACTGAGTGTGTGTGTGTGTGTGTGTGTGTGTGTGTGTGTGTGTGTGTGTGTGTGTGTGTGTGTGTGTGTGTGTGTGTGTGTGTGTGTGTGTGTGTGTGTGTGTGTGTGTGTGTGTCCCTTAACCAAGGAGCCGGGACGTCTGAGGGAGTTGCCTGTCAATTGCGTCATATCTGCATAAACCTCAGTAGTGTTGCCAAGTCCGTGTTTTCCCACGCAATTGGGCTACTTTAACACTGTTGCTATTTGGGCGGATTTTATTGTAAAAACCTGCACACCCTGTCCCTTAGTTTCCGGTTGTATTTGGCAGAAATGCTTTACTCTTAGCAGTGTGCATCGTGTCACAGCAGCCGCTGAGCGAATTCACATAGTAACTTCATAACATCATTTTTTACCCACTTAAATGTATCAGCTGCATTACCTCATACTCATGACCAGAAAAGTGGAAATGGCACCGGCGACAGTGTTCAGTCATAATAAAAGTCCCATTGCTCGTGAGGCGAGTGTTTGTGTAACAGTCACTCCAGCGGCCATGCTCAGCTCTACAACACTCGGTCCTGCTCTGCTTCATACTACAGTAATGTTAATAACCGCATCCATGAACATGCCAGAGTCCTATTTTCCACCGGCTGTGAGGTGAAGACTATACATGTCCAAAGATTCTGAGCTCAAACTTGGCATCATCAAACTACGTTTTGAATAGGCACCCTCTAGTGGACAGAAAAATTACATAGTGCAGATTTAAGGTTTTGGGAGAAAATGCATTTAGCCTCATTGCACCCTATATAATAATATGGCATAACCTCTCAATAAACCAAGTAATAGAATTGTAATTTTCTTAACATTTAGGTATGATGATACAGTACATTTTATCAAAAGACATGGAGCTTATAATTAAACACTTCTCAGGACTTGTTTCAGTGTCAGGCAATATATGTTATTTTAGGTGAAAATTATACACTCTTGGTCACAACACCACACAAAGCAAAATACCACACATGAGAGAAAAATAAACATGAAGGTTAATGTCTCCAGATATCCATGCAGAGAAAAGAAAAATATGCTGCAGACACAACGTGAAAAATCACTGTGTAATAAGTTGTTTTAAATGTTATTTTATATGATTTATTAGTTACCGTTGGCCTAAACAATGGCTTTAAGTTTTTATTACCTTGTCTGCTATTTCAATTTTGCCGAATGCCATTGAAGGGCATACTTACAGTTCTAGTTACATAGCATTTTCAATTCAGTTTCAGGGGGGATAAAGCTATCCTGCTTAATCCAGCAGTTTTATGGTTTTTATTGAACCACATTTTTTATTAATAACAGGTAGAAATGTTCAATAACAATAGACTTTAAGGTATGTGTCTATAAAGAAATTCACCCTAAAAAAATCACCATGAGAAAAAATCACTCAGATAATAATAGCCTAATAAAAACACCATATGACAACTAGCTTTGGTTACCGCATACTGCAGGTTCAGTGAAACTAACATTTTCCTGGTTTACCAGCCTTTCATAGTTTGAGTGTGGCAATAAAAAAATAGCAGTGGAAATGAAGGGTCTATGTTAATGCTTCTCAGCTAGTGGGTTCCAGCTACTATAGCAGGAAAAGCAATGCTATCATCCAATCATTTTGCATATTAGGATAAGATCAACTTTTAAAAGGGATATGTTTGTTGTTGATCACAAATATACAACCTATATAGCATTTTGGAGCAAATTCATCCGTTTCTTGGTATAAGCAGCAAATGCAGACGCTAGCCTTTTGGTCGATATAAACAATATATTTGCGCAAAACAGAACACTATGTACTAAAAACTGAAGCCTCATCCCAGCTGTGATGCAATGCTAATGGCGAAGTATAATGTTGCACAGCTGCAGGATGTTTATCAGGTTTCGTGGCCTGAAGTGTGCAGTAACTGAGAAAACAATCAATCACAAACTGTACATGGGGGGATTTTACTGTTATGTGATGTGTTTTTCTGTAAAGGGAAATATGTTGTTATAGTTAATGTTAGTGTTTAATGTGCAGTTATGTTGGAGTAGATTATTCCTGCACAACCGGAGGCTGCAGTTTCAGGACCGCAGTTCTAGAACCCTAATTTATTGTGACAGTGCCACTTACAGAACTGGATGATATAGCGGTGGCGGCAGTTTCGACCCAGGAGGTTTAGTTAGTATAAAATATCAAGATATTTTAAATTTTTTATTTTATTTTATTTAAAATGCATCAGAGGTTAATTTCAAAGTGTGTAGTGCTTTGTCACAATTTTAAATTTAAACAAATTGATTTACACAAAATGTAAATGAAAATGTATATCAATCTTTAAAAAGAAAAAAAGTTGAGTAGCTTAAAAATCTTGAATAGTTTCTTGAATTATGCTTAAGAACATTGGGATCAGGAAACTAAAACACAAAGTAAATTACAATTCTATCGAACTCTAAAATCAAATTATGAATTGGAAAAATATCTCCAGAGTGTCAGAGACACAAAGCAGAGACGGATCCTGACCAAGTACAGGCTCAGTGAGCACAGTCTGGCCATCGAGACGGGCAAACACAGAAAGAGCTGGTTACCCAGAGAGCAAAGGGTGTGTGTTCACTGTAGGACAGGAGAGATCGAGACAGAGACGCACTTCCTCCTTCACTGTCACAAATACATTTCTATAAGAGACCTCTACTTTAATAAATTTAATACATTAATGAATAACTTTACAGCCATGACTGAAATAGAACAAATAAATATAATACTAGGAGAGGGACAGACAGCCGCACTGGCTGCGAGATACGTGGGTGCGTGTCACAGCCTGAGAGACAGCAGGTGAGTGTGTGTGTAATGTGTGTAATGCATCTGACCTCAGTGTGTGTCCCTACTGTCCACCACAGTGACCCCCTGAATGTGTGATTGTGTGTATATGTTAAAACACTGTGGTATCAAATGTTCTAATTTGTTACACCGGTTATTTAAGTTCAAGTTAAGTTATACGGTGTTGTAATATTTTCTTTCTTATTACTATCAATTATTTATGTCAATGTGTATTATTATTTATATAATTCGCTTTGGCAATATTGTATTTTTACATTCATGCCAATAAAGCAATCTTGAATTGAATTGAATTGAATTGAGAGAGAGAGAGAAGAAATATTCTTATATATATATTCTTATAAGGATCATATTCTATCCAAGAAAAGCTTGTTATTGTTTAACATTTACATTATTAACATTTTGTGATAACTAGTTCCCTACGTAACAGGATGGAATACCTTCTCGGCCAGTGTCTGAACAATGAATTTACCCATATTAATATTATTTTGAGTCTCTGAGCTTGACCAATATGTATTCAAACATGTCACTATTTTGGTAGATTGCTAAAAACATGAAAAATAATTAATAAATTAGGCCTACACAAATTCTTAATTTGTGGGAATTAATTATTAATTCATAGTTAGCAGCTCTTACTTTGGCTATGTAAACTTTGTTTCGTTTAAATATTATAAAATAAAACTATTTCACAGTCTGATCGGTGTCAATCGTCCATCTTAAATTAGTGTTTTGGTGATCCAATTCGCCAGGTGGCGCTGTCACAAAAGACTAGGGTCCAGCTGGAACTGGGTTCCTGAAACTACTGCAGCTAGCCTCCGGTTGTACAGGA